>NW_026894652.1:0-98084 GCF_032452875.1 Bos javanicus | reverse complement strand
GGACTGATCATGCACTGATCATGTGACTGGATCATGCACTGATCACGTGGCTATCATGCACTACTTCACGGGCTGATCATGTCGATCATGTAGCTACCATGTACCGGTCAGGTGACTGATCATACACCCATCATGACGGATCATGCACTGATCACGTGGCTATCATGCACTGTTCACGTGGCTGATCATGCATCGATCACGTGCCTGGTCATGCACAGATCACGTGACAAATCATGCACTGATCACATAGCTATCATGCACTGATCACCTGGCTGATCATGCACTGATCACGTGGCTGATCATGCACTGATACCGTGACTGAGCATGGACTGATCACATGACTATCATGTAGTGATCACGTGACTTAATGGCGCTGATCATGTGACTGATCATGCGCTGATCATGTTTGCTATCATACACTGATCATGTGCCTCTGGAGGCAATAAACAAAGATGACAGGCACGAATCAAACAGTCAGCAGGCAATAATCATGGAACTCAGCTGTGAGGAATCATGCTGCTCAGCTGGCAATAATCAAGCAGCTGAGCAGGCAGGAATTACGCAGCACAGCTGGCAATTGTCAAGCAGATGAGCAGACAGTAATCACGCAGCTCAGCAGGCCCTGATCACGTGACTGAGCATGCACTGTTCACGTGGCTGATCATGCACTGATCACGTGATGATCATGCACTGATCACTTGGATCATGCACTGATCACATGGCTGATCATGACACTGTTCACGTGTCTGACCATGCACTGATCACGTGGCTGATCATACACTGCTCACGTAACTGATCATGCACTGATCACGTGGCTATCATGCACTGATCACGTGGCTGATCATGCACTGTTCACGTGGCTGATCACACACTGTCACGTGACTATCATGCACTGATCACGTGGCATCATGCACTGATCACGGGCTGATCATACACTGATCACGTGACTGATCATGCACTGATCACGTGGCTATCATGCACTGCTCACGTGGCTGATCATGCAATGATCACGTAGCTACCATATACTGGTCACGTGACTGATCATGCACTGATCACGTAAATGATCATGCACTGTTCACGTGACTGATCATGCACTGATCACGTGACTGATCATGCACTGATCACGTGGCTATCATGCACTGCTCACGTGGCTGATCATGCAACGATCACGTAGCAACCATGTACTGGTCACGTGACTGATCATGCACTGATCACGTAATTGATCATGCACTGATCACGTGGCTCATCATGCACTGATCACGTGGCTATCATGCACTGATCACGTGGCTGATCATGCACTGATCACGTGGATATCATGCACTGATCACGTGGCTGATCATGCACGATCACGTGACTGATCATGCACTGATCACTGGCTGATCATGCACTGATCACACAGCTGACCATGCACTGATCACATGACTGATCATGCACTGATCACATGACTGATCATGCACTGATCACGTGGCTTATCATGCACTGATCATGTGACTGATCATGTGCTGATCATGTTTGCTGTCATACACATCATGTGCCTCTGGAGGCAATGAACAAAGAGCTGAGTAGGCAGGAATCAGTCAGCAGCAATAATCATGGAACTCAGCTGTGAGGAATCATGCTGCTCAGCTGGCAATAATCAAGCAGCTGAGCAGGCAGGAATTACGCAGCACAGCTGGCAATTGTCAAGCAGATGACAGGCAGGAATCGTGCAGCTCAGCTGGCAATTGTCAAGCAGATGAGCAGACAGTAATCACGCAGCTCAGCAGGCCCTGATCACGTGACTGAGCATGCACTGTTCACGTGGCTGATCATACACTGATCACGTGACTGATCATGCACTGATCACGTGACTGATCATGCACTGATCACGTGGCTGATCATGCACTGATCACGTGGCTGATCATGCACTGATCACAGGACTGATCATGCACTGATCACGTGGCTATCATGCACTGACTACATGACTGATCATGCACTGATCACGTGGCTGATCATGCACTGATCACGTGACTGATCATGCACTGATCACGTGACTGATCATGCACTGATCACGTGGCTGATCATGCACTGATCACGTGGCTATCATGCACTGATCACGTGGCTGATCATGCACTGATCACGTAGCTACCATGTACTGATCACGTGACTGATCATGCACTGATCACGTAACTGATCATGCACTGATCACGTGGCTGATCATGCACTGATCACGTGACTGATCATGCACTGATCACGTGACTGATCATGCACTGATCACGTGGCTATCATGCACTGATCACGTGGCTGATCATGCACTGATCACGTGGCTGATCATGCATGATCACGCAGCTATCATGTACTTGTCATCATGCAATGATCATGTAGCTACCATGTACTGATCACGTGACTGATCATGCACTGATCACGTGACTGATCATGCACTGATCACGTGGCTATCATGCACTGATCACGTGACTGATCATGCACTGATCACGTCTATATCATGCACTGATCACATGACTGATCATGCACTGATCACGTGGCTGATCATGCACTGATACCGTGACTGAGCATGGACTGATCACATGACTATCATGTAGTGATCACGTGACTTAATGGCGCTGATCATGTGACTGATCATGCGCTGATCATGTTTGCTATCATACACTGATCATGTGCCTCTGGAGGCAATAAACAAAGAGCTGAGTAGGCACGAATCAAACAGTCAGCAGGCAATAATCATGGAACTCAGGTGTGAGGAATCATGCTGCTCAGCTGGCAATAATCAAGCAGCTGAGCAGGCAGGAATTACGCAGCACAGCTGGCAATTGTCAAGCAGATGACAGGCAGGAATCGTGCAGCTCAGCTGGCAATTGTCAAGCAGATGAGCAGACAGTAATCACGCAGCTCAGCAGGCCCTGATCACGTGACTGAGCATGCACTGTTCACGTGGCTGATCATACACTGATCACGTGACTGATCATGCACTGATCACGTGGCTATCATGCACTGATCACGTGGCTGATCATACACTGTTCACGTGTCTGACCATGCACTGATCACGTGGCTGATCACACTGCTCACGTAACTGATCATGCACTGATCACGTGGCTGATCATGCACTGATCACGTGGCTATCATGCACTGATCACTGGCTGATCATACACTGATCACGTGACTGATCATGCACTGATCACTGGCTATCATGCACTGCATTAACTGGCTATCATGCACTGATCACGTGGCTGATCATGCACTGATCACGTGACTGATCATGCACTGATCACGTCTATATCATGCACTGATCACGTGACTGATCATGCACTGATCACGTGGATGATCATGCACTGATCACGTGACTGATCATGCACTGATCACGTGGCTATCATGCACTGATCACGTGGCTGATCATGCAATGATCACGTAGCTACCATGTACTGATCACGTGACTGATCATGCACTGATCACGTGGCTGATCATGCACTGATCACGTGGCTATCATGCACTGATCACGTGGCTGATCATGCACTGATCACGTGGCTGATCACACATGATCACGTGACTGATCATGCACTGATCACGTGGCTCTCATGCACTGATCACGTGGCTGATCATGCACTGATCACGTGGATATCATGCACTGATCACGTGGCTGATCATGCACTATCACATGACTGATCATGCACTGATCACGTGGCTATCATGCACTGATCACGTGGCTATCATGCACTGATCACGTGGCTGATCATGCACTGATCACGTAGCTGCCATGCACTGATCACGTGACTGATCATGCACTGATCACGTGACTGATCATGCACTGATCACGTGACTGATCATGCACTGATCACGTGACTGATCATGCACTGATCACGTGACTGATCATGCACTGATCACGTGGCTATCATGCACTGATCACGTGGCTGATCATGCAATGATCACGTAGCTACCATGTACTGGTCACGTGACTGATCATGCACTGATCACGTAATTGATCATGCACTGATCACGTGGCTGATCATGCACTGATCACGTGGCTGATCATGCACTGATCACGTGACTGATCATGCACTGATCACGTGACTGATCATGCACTGATCACGTGGCTATCATGCACTGATCACGTGGCTGATCATGCACTGATCACGTGCCTGATCATGCACTGATCACATGACTGATCATGCACTGATCACGTGACTGATCATGCACTGATCACGTGGCTATCATGCACTACTCACGTGGCTGATCATGCAATGATCATGTAGCTACCATGTACTGTCACGTGACTGATCATACACTGATCAGGTGACTGATCATGCACTGATCACGTGGCTATCATGCACTGATCACGTGGCTGATCATGCACTGATCACCTGCCTGTCATGCACTGATCACGTGACAAATCATGCACTGATCACGTAGCTGATCATGCACTGATCACGTGGCTGATCATGCACTGATCACGTGGATCATGCACTGATCACGTGACTGATCATGCACTGATCACGTGACTATCATGCACTGATCACGTGGCTATCATGCACTGATCACGTGGCTGATCATGCATGATCACGTAGCTATCATGTACTGATCACGTGACTGATCATGCACTGATCACGTGACTGATCATGCACTGATCACGTGGCTATCATGCACTGATCACGTGACTGATCATGCACTGATCACGTCTATATCATGCACTGATCACGTGACTGATCATGCACTGATCACGTGGCTGATCATGCACTGATCACGTGACTGATCATGCACTGATCACGTGGCTGATCATGCACTGATCACGTGACTGATCATGCACTGATCACGTGGCTATCATGCACTGATCACGTGGCTGATCATGCACTGATCACGTAGCTATCATGCACTGATCACGTGACTGATCATGCACTGATCACGTGACTGATCATGCACTGATCACGTATGATCATGCACTGATCACGT
Organism: Bos javanicus; assembly: GCF_032452875.1. Taxonomy (NCBI): domain Eukaryota; kingdom Metazoa; phylum Chordata; class Mammalia; order Artiodactyla; family Bovidae; genus Bos; species Bos javanicus. The sequence continues at coordinate 93,146 of NW_026894652.1, read as the reverse complement.
GACTGATCATGCACTGATCACGTGGCTGATCATGCACTGATCACGTGGCTGATCATGCACTGATCACGTGGCTGATCATGCACTGATCACGTGACTGATCATGCACTGATCACGTGACTGATCATGCACTGATCACGTGACTGATCATGCACTGATCACGTGGCTATCATGCACTGATCACGTGGCTGATCATGCACTGATCACGTAGCTACCATGTACTGGTCACGTGACTGATCATGCACTGATCACGTGACTGATCATGCACTGATCACGTGGCTGATCATGCACTGATCACGTGGCTGATCATGCACTGATCACGTGGCTGATCATGCACTGATCACGTGACTGATCATGCACTGATCACGTGGCTATCATGCACTGATCACGTGGCTGATCATGCACTGATCACGTGGCTGATCATGCACTGATCACGTGACTGATCATGCACTGATCACGTGACTATCATGCACTGATCACGTGGCTGATCATGCACTGATCACGTGGCTGATCATGCACTGATCACGTAGCTATCATGCACTGATCACGTGACTGATCATGCACTGATCACGTGACTGATCATGCACTGATCACGTGGCTATCATGCACTGATCACGTGACTGATCATGCACTGATCACGTCTATCATGCACTGATCACGTGACTGATCATGCACTGATCACGTGGCTGATCATGCACTGATCACGTGACTGATCATGCACTGATCACGTGGCTGATCATGCACTGATCACGTGACTGATCATGCACTGATCACGTGACTGATCATGCACTGATCACGTGACTGATCATGCACTGATCACGTGGCTATCATGCACTACTCACGTGGCTGATCATGCAATGATCATGTAGCTACCATGTACCGGTCACGTGACTGATCATACACCCATCAGGTGACTGATCATGCACTGATCACGTGGCTATCATGCACTGATCACGTGGCTGATCATGCACTGATCACCTGCCTGGTCATGCACTGATCACGTGACTGATCATGCACTGATCACGTGGCTATCATGCACTGATCACGTGGCTGATCATGCACTGATCACGTGGCTGATCATGCACTGATACCGTGACTGAGCATGGACTGATCACATGACTATCATGTAGTGATCACGTGACTTAATGGCGCTGATCATGTGACTGATCATGCGCTGATCATGTTTGCTATCATACACTGATCATGTGCCTCTGGAGGCAATAAACAAAGAGCTGAGTAGGCACGAATCAAACAGTCAGCAGGCAATAATCATGGAACTCAGGTGTGAGGAATCATGCTGCTCAGCTGGCAATAATCAAGCAGCTGAGCAGGCAGGAATTACGCAGCACAGCTGGCAATTGTCAAGCAGATGACAGGCAGGAATCGTGCAGCTCAGCTGGCAATTGTCAAGCAGATGAGCAGACAGTAATCACGCAGCTCAGCAGGCCCAGATCACGTGACTGAGCATGCACTGTTCACGTGGCTGATCATACACTGATCACGTGACTGATCATGCACTGATCACGTGGCTATCATGCACTGATCACGTGGCTGATCATACACTGATCACGTAACTGATCATGCACTGATCACGTGGCTATCATGCACTGATCACGTGGCTGATCATGCACTGATCACGTGGCTGATCATGCACTGATCACGTGGCTGATCATGCACTGATCACGTGACTGATCATGCACTGATCACGTGGCTGATCATGCACTGATCACGTGGCTATCATGCACTGATCACGTGGCTGATCATGCACTGATCACGTGACTGATCATGCACTGATCACTGGCTATCATGCACTGATCACGTGGCTATCATGCACTGATCACGTGGCTGATCATGCACTGATCACGTGACTGATCATGCACTGATCACGTCTATATCATGCACTGATCACGTGACTGATCATGCACTGATCACGTGGCTGATCATGCACTGATCATGTGACTGATCATGCACTGATCACGTGGCTATCATGCACTGATCACGTGGCTGATCATGCACTGATCACGTAGCTACCATGTACTGATCACGTGACTGATCATGCACTGATCACGTGGCTGATCATGCACTGATCACGTGGCTATCATGCACTGATCACGTGGCTGATCATGCACTGATCACGTAGCTATCATGCACTGATCACGTGACTGATCATGCACTGATCACGTGGCTGATCATGCACTGATCACGTGACTTATCATGCACTGTTCACGTGACTGATCATGCACTGATCACGTGACTGATCATGCACTGATCACGTGGCTATCATGCACTACTCACGTGGCTGATCATGCAATGATCATGTAGCTACCATGTACAGGTCACGTGACTGATCATACACCCATCAGGTGACTGATCATGCACTGATCACGTGGCTATCATGCACTGATCACGTGGCTGATCATGCACTGATCACGTGCCTGGTCATGCACTGATCACGTGACTGATCATGCACTGATCACGTGGCTGATCATGCACTGATCACGTGACTGATCATGCACTGATCACGTGGCTGATCATGCACTGATACCGTGACTGAGCATGGACTGATCACATGACTATCATGTAGTGATCACGTGACTTAATGGCGCTGATCATGTGACTGATCATGCGCTGATCATGTTTGCTATCATACACTGATCATGTGCCTCTGGAGGCAATAAACAAAGAGCTGAGTAGGCACGAATCAAACAGTCAGCAGGCAATAATCATGGAACTCAGGTGTGAGGAATCATGCTGCTCAGCTGGCAATAATCAAGCAGCTGAGCAGGCAGGAATTACGCAGCACAGCTGATAATTGTCAAGCAGATGACAGGCAGGAATCGTGCAGCTCAGCTGGCAATTGTCAAGCAGATGAGCAGACAGTAATCACGCAGCTCAGCAGGCCCAGATCACGTGACTGAGCATGCACTGTTCACGTGGCTGATCATACACTGATCACGTGACTGATCATGCACTGATCACGTGGCTATCATGCACTGATCACGTGGCTGATCATACACTGTTCACGTGTCTGATCATGCACTGATCACGTGGCTGATCATGCACTGATCACGTGACTGATCATGCACTGATCACGTGGCTGATCATGCACTGATCACGTGGCTATCATGCACTGATCACGTGGCTGATCATGCACTGATCACGTGACTGATCATGCACTGATCATCTGGCTATCATGCACTGATTCACTGGCTATCATGCACTGATCACGTGGCTGATCATACACTGATCACGAGACTGATCATGCACTGATCACGTCTGATCATGCACTGATCACATGACTGATCATGCACTGATCACGTGGATGATCATACACTGATCACGTGACTGATCATGCACTGATCACGTGGCTATCATGCACTGCTCACGTGGCTGATCATGCAATGATCACGTAGCTACCATGTACTGGTCACGTGACTGATCATGCACTGATCACGTAATTGATCATGCACTGATCACGTGACTTATCATGCACTGTTAACGTGAGTGATCATGCACTGATCACGTGACTGATCATGCACTGATCACGTGGCTATCATGCACTGCTCACGTGGCTGATCATGCAATGATCACGTAGCTACCATGTACTGGTCACGTGACTGATCATGCACTGATCACGTGACTGATCATGCACTGATCACGTGGCTGATCATGCACTGATCACGTGACTGATCATGCACTGATCACGTGACTGATCATGCACTGATCACGTGACTGATCATGCACTGATCACCTGCCTGGTCATGCACTGATCACGTGACAAATCATGAACTGATCACATAGCTATCATGAACTGATCACCTGGCTGATCATGCACTGATCACGTGGCTGATCATGCACTGATACCGTGACTGAGCATGGACTGATCACATGACTATCATGTAGTGATCACGTGACTTAATGGCGCTGATCATGTGACTGATCATGCACTGATCATGTTTGCTATCATACACTGATCATGTGCCTCTGGAGGCAATAAACAAAGAGCTGAGTAGGCACGAATCAAACAGTCAGCAGGCAATAATCATGGAACTCAGCTGTGAGGAATCATGCTGCTCAGCTGGCAATAATCAAGCAGCTGAGCAGGCAGGAATTACGCAGCACAGCTGGCAATTGTCAAGCAGATGACAGGCAGGAATCGTGCAGCTCAGCTGGCAATTGTCAAGCAGATGAGCAGACAGTAATCACGCAGCTCAGCAGGCCCTGATCACGTGACTGAGCATGCACTGTTCACGTGGCTGATCATACACTGATCACGTGATGATCATGCACTGATCACTTGGATATCATGCACTGATCACGTGGCTGATCATACACTGTTCACGTGTCTGACCATGCACTGATCACGTGGCTGATCATACACTGCTCACGTAACTGATCATGCACTGATCACGTGGCTATCATGCACTGATCACGTGGCTGAACATGCACTGTTCACGTGGCTGATCACACACCTGTCACGTGACATATCATGCACTGATCACGTGGCACTCATGCACTGATCACGTGGCTGATCATACTCTGCTCACGTAACTCATCATGCACACATCACGTGGCTATCATGCACTGCTCACGTGGCTCGTCATGGAATGATCACGTAGCTACCATATACTGGTCACGTGACTGATCATGCACAGATCACGTAAATGATCATGCACTGTTCACGTGACTGATCATGTACTGATCACGTGACTGATCATGCACTGATCACGTGGCTATCATGCTCTGCTCACGTGGCTGATCATGCAACGATCACGTAGCAACCATGTACTGGTCACGTGACTGATCATGCACTGATCACGTAATTGATCATGCACTGATCACGTGGCTCATCATGCACTGATCACGTGGCTGATCACACATGTATCACGTGACTGATCATGCACTGATCACGTGGCTCATGCACTGATCACGTGGCTATCATGCACTGATCACGTGGATATCATGCACTGATCACGTGGCTGATCACACGTATCACATGACTGATCATGCACTGATCACGTGGCTATCATGCACTGATCACGTGGCTATCATGCACTGATCACGTGGCTGATCATGCAATGATCACGTAGCTACCATGTACTGGTCACGTGACTGATCATGCACTGATCACGTAATTGATCATGCACTGATCACGTGACTGATCATGCACTGATCACGTGACTGATCATGCACTGATCACGTGACTGATCATGCACTGATCACGTGGCTATCATGCACTGATCACGTGGCTGATCATGCACTGATCACGTAGCTATCATGCACTGATCACGTGACTGATCATGCACTGATCACGTGGCTGATCATGCACTGATCACGTGGCTGATCATGCACTGATCACGTGGCTGATCATGCACTGATCACGTGACTGATCATGCACTGATCACGTGACTGATCATGCACTGATCACGTGGCTATCATGCACTGATCACGTGGCTGATCATGCACTGATCACGTGCTGATCATGCACTGATCACATGACTGATCATGCACTGATCACGTGACTGATCATGCACTGATCACGTGGCTATCATGCACTATCACGTGGCTGATCATGCACTGATCACGTAGCTATCATGTACTGGTCAGTGACTGATCATACACTGATCACGTGACTGATCATGCACTGATCACGTGGCTATCATGCACTGATCACGTGGCTGATCATGCACTGATCACGTGACTGATCATGCACTGATCACGTGACTGATCATGCACTGATCACGTGGCTATCATGCACTGATCACGTGGCTGATCATGCACTGATCACGTGGCTGATCATGCACTGATACGTGACTGATCATGCACTGATCACGTGACTGATCATGCACTGATCACGTGGCTATCATGCACTATCACGTGGCTGATCATGCAATGATCATGTAGCTACCATGTACTGGTCACGTGACTGATCATACACTGATCACGTGACTGATCATGCACTGATCACGTGGCTATCATGCACTGATCACGTGACTGATCATGCACTGATCACGTCTATATCATGCACTGATCACATGACTGATCATGCACTGATCACGTGGATGATCATGCACTGATCACGTGACAGATCATGCACTGATCACGTGGCTGATCATGCACTGATCACGTGACTATCATGCACTGATCACGTGACTGATCATGCACTGATCACGTGACTGATCATGCACTGATCACGTGGCTATCATGCACTATCACGTGGCTGATCATGCAATGATCATGTAGCTACCATGTACTGGTCACGTGACTGATCATACACTGATCAGGTGACTGATCATGCACTGATCACGTGGCTATCATGCACTGATCACGTGGCTGATCATACACTGATCACGTGCCTGATCATGCACAGATCACGTGACTGATCATGCACTGATCACGTAGCTATCATGCACTGATCACGTGGCTGATCATGCACTGATCACGTGGCTGATCATGCACTGATACCGTGACTGATCATGCACTGATCACATGACTATCATGCACTGATCACGTGGCTATCATGCACTGATCACGTGGCTGATCATGCAATGATCATGTAGCTATCATGTACTGGTCACGTGACTGATCATACACTGATCACGTGACTGATCATGCACTGATCACGTGGCTATCATGCACTGATCACGTGACTGATCATGCACTGATCACGTCTATATCATGCACTGATCACATGACTGATCATGCACTGATCACGTGGCTGATCATGCACTGATCACGTGACTGATCATGCACTGATCACGTGGCTGATCATGCACTGATCACGTGACTGATCATGCACTGATCACGTGACTGATCATGCACTGATCACGTGACTGATCATGCACTGATCACGTGGCTATCATGCACTGATCACGTGGCTGATCATACACTGATCACGCTGATCATGCACTGATCACGTGGCTATCATGCACTGATCACGTGGCTGATCATGCACTGATCACGTGTCTGATCATGCACTGATCACGTGGCTGATCATACACTGATCACGTAACTGATCATGCACTGATCACGTGGCTGATCATGCACTGATCAGTGGCTATCATGCACTGATCACGTGGCTGATCATGCACTGATCACGTGACTGATCATGCACTGATCATCTGGCTATCATGCACTGATCACTGGCTATCATGCACTGATCACGTGGCTGATCATGCACTGATCACGTGACTGATCATGCACTGATCACGTCTATATCATGCACTGATCACGTGACTGATCATGCACTGATCACGTGGATGATCATGCACTGATCATGTGACTGATCATGCACTGATCACGTGGCTATCATGCACTGATCACGTGGCTGATCATGCACTGATCACGTAGCTATCATGCACTGATCACGTGACTGATCATGCACTGATCACGTGGCTGATCATGCACTGATCAGTGACTTATCATGCACTGTCACGTGACTGATCATGCACTGATCACGTGACTGATCATGCACTGATCACGTGGCTATCATGCACTACTCACGTGGCTGATCATGCAATGATCATGTAGCTACCATGTACTGGTCACGTGACTGATCATACACCCATCAGGTGACTGATCATGCACTGATCACGTGGCTATCATGCACTGATCACGTGGCTGATCATGCACTGATCACCTGCCTGATCATGCACTGATCACGTGACAAATCATGCACTGATCACATGGCTATCATGAACTGATCACCTGGCTGATCATGCACTGATCACGTGGCTGATCATGCACTGATACCGTGACTGAGCATGGACTGATCACATGACTATCATGTAGTGATCACGTGACTTAATGGCGCTGATCATGTGACTGATCATGCGCTGATCATGTTTGCTATCATACACTGATCATGTGCCTCTGGAGGCAATAAACAAAGAGCTGAGTAGGCACGAATCAAACAGTCAGCAGGCAATAATCATGGAACTCAGGTGTGAGGAATCATGCTGCTCAGCTGGCAATAATCAAGCAGCTGAGCAGGCAGGAATTACGCAGCACAGCTGGCAATTGTCAAGCAGATGACAGGCAGGAATCGTGCAGCTCAGCTGGCAATTGTCAAGCAGATGAGCAGACAGTAATCACGCAGCTCAGCAGGCCCAGATCACGTGACTGAGCATGCACTGTTCACGTGGCTGATCATACACTGATCACGTGACTGATCATGCACTGATCACGTGGCTATCATGCACTGATCACGTGGCTGATCATACACTGCTCACGTGACTGATCATGCACTGATCACGTGGCTGATCATGCACTGATCACGTGGCTGATCATGCACTGATCACGTGGCTGATCATGCACTGATCACGTGGCTGATCATGCACTGATCACGTAACTGATCATGCACTGATCACGTGGCTGATCATGCACTGATCAGTGGCTATCATGCACTGATCACGTGGCTGATCATGCACTGATCACGTGACTGATCATGCACTGATCACTGGCTATCATGCACTCATCACTGGCTATCATGCACTGATCACGTGGCTGATCATGCACTGATCACGTGACTGATCATGCACTGATCACGTCTATATCATGCACTGATCACATGACTGATCATGCACTGATCACGGATGATCATGCACTGATCATGACTGATCATGCACTGATCACGTGGCTATCATGCACTGATCACGTGGCTGATCATGCACTGATCACGTAGCTACCATGTACTGATCACGTGACTGATCATGCACTGATCACGTGGCTATCATGCACTGATCACGTGGCTATCATGCACTGATCACGTGGCTGATCATGCACTGATCACGTAGCTATCATGCACTGATCACGTGACTGATCATGCACTGATCACGTGGCTGATCATGCACTGATCACGTGACTTATCATGCACTGTTCACGTGACTGATCATGCACTGATCACGTGACTGATCATGCACTGATCACGTGGCTATCATGCACTACTCACGTGGCTGATCATGCAATGATCATGTAGCTACCATGTGGTCACGTGACTGATCATACACCCATCAGGTGACTGATCATGCACTGATCACGTGGCTATCATGCACTGATCACGTGGCTGATCATGCACTGATCACCTGCCTGTCATGCACAGATCACGTGACTATCATGCACTGATCACATGCTATCATGAACTGATCACGTGGCTGATCATGCACTGATCACGTGGCTGATCATGCACTGATACCGTGACTGAGCATGGACTGATCACATGACTATCATGTAGTGATCACGTGACTTAATGGCGCTGATCATGTGACTGATCATGCGCTGATCATGTTTGCTATCATACACTGATCATGTGCCTCTGGAGGCAATAAACAAAGAGCTGAGTAGGCACGAATCAAACAGTCAGCAGGCAATAATCATGGAACTCAGGTGTGAGGAATCATGCTGCTCAGCTGGCAATAATCAAGCAGCTGAGCAGGCAGGAATTACGCAGCACAGCTGGCAATTGTCAAGCAGATGACAGGCAGGAATCGTGCAGCTCAGCTGGCAATTGTCAAGCAGATGAGCAGACAGTAATCACGCAGCTCAGCAGGCCCAGATCACGTGACTGAGCATGCACTGTTCACGTGGCTGATCATACACTGATCACGTGACTGATCATGCACTGATCACGTGGCTATCATGCACTGATCACGTGGCTGATCATACACTGCTCACGTAACTGATCATGCACTGATCACGTGGCTATCATGCACTGATCACGTGGCTGATCATGCACTGATCACGTGTCTGATCATGCACTGATCACGTGGCTGATCATGCACTGATCACGTGACTGATCATGCACTGATCACGTGGCTGATCATGCACTGATCGTGGCTATCATGCACTGATCACGTGGCTGATCATGCACTGATCACGTGACTGATCATGCACTGATCACTGGCTATCATGCACTCATTAACTGGCTATCATGCACTGATCACGTGGCTGATCATGCACTGATCACGTGACTGATCATGCACTGATCACGTCTATATCATGCACTGATCACGTGACTGCCCATGCACTGATCACGTGGATGATCATGCACTGATCATGTGACTGATCATGCACTGATCACGTGGCTATCATGCACTGATCACGTGGCTGATCATGCACTGATCACGTAGCTATCATGCACTGATCACGTGACTGATCATGCACTGATCACGTGGCTGATCATGCACTGATCACGTGACTTATCATGCACTGATCACGTGAGTGATCATGCACTGATCACGTGACTGATCATGCACTGATCACGTGGCTATCATGCACTACTCACGTGGCTGATCATGCAATGATCATGTAGCTACCATGTACTGGTCACGTGACTGATCATACACCCATCAGGTGACTGATCATGCACTGATCACGTGGCTATCATGCACTGATCACGTGGCTGATCATGCACTGATCACGTGCCTGGTCATGCACTGATCACGTGACTGATCATGCACTGATCACGTGGCTATCATGAACTGATCACGTGGCTGATCATGCACTGATCACGTGGCTGATCATGCACTGATACCGTGACTGAGCATGGACTGATCACATGACTATCATGTAGTGATCACGTGACTTAATGGCGCTGATCATGTGACTGATCATGCACTGATCATGTTTGCTATCATACACTGATCATGTGCCTCTGGAGGCAATAAACAAAGAGCTGAGTAGGCACGAATCAAACAGTCAGCAGGCAATAATCATGGAACTCAGGTGTGAGGAATCATGCTGCTCAGCTGGCAATAATCAAGCAGCTGAGCAGGCAGGAATTACGCAGCACAGCTGATAATTGTCAAGCAGATGACAGGCAGGAATCGTGCAGCTCAGCTGGCAATTGTCAAGCAGATGAGCAGACAGTAATCACGCAGCTCAGCAGGCCCAGATCACGTGACTGAGCATGCACTGTTCACGTGGCTGATCATACACTGATCACGTGACTGATCATGCACTGATCACGTGGCTATCATGCACTGATCACGTGGCTGATCATACACTGATCACGTAACTGATCATGCACTGATCACGTGGCTATCATGCACTGATCACGTGGCTGATCATGCACTGATCACGTGGCTGATCATGCACTGATCACGTGGCTGATCATGCACTGATCACGTGACTGATCATGCACTGATCACGTGGCTGATCATGCACTGATCACGTGGCTATCATGCACTGATCACGTGGCTGATCATGCACTGATCACGTGACTGATCATGCACTGATCATGGCTATCATGCACTGATCACGTGGCTATCATGCACTGATCACGTGACTGATCATGCACTGATCACGGACTGATCATGCACTGATCACGTATATCATGCACTGATCACGTGACTGATCATGCACTGATCACGTGGATGATCATGCACTGATCACGTGACTGATCATGCACTGATCACGTGGCTGATCATGCACTGATCACGTGACTGATCATGCACTGATCACGTGACTGATCATGCACTGATCACGTGACTGATCATGCACTGATCACGTGGCTATCATGCACTACTCACGTGGCTGATCATGCAATGATCATGTAGCTACCATGTACTGGTCACGTGACTGATCATACACCCATCAGGTGACTGATCATGCACTGATCACGTGGCTATCATGCACTGATCACGTGGCTGATCATACACTGATCACGTGCCTGGTCATGCACTGATCACGTGACAAATCATGCACTGATCACGTGGCTATCATGAACTGATCACGTGGCTGATCATGCACTGATCACGTGGCTGATCATGCACTGATACCGTGACTGAGCATGGACTGATCACATGACTATCATGTAGTGATCACGTGACTTAATGGCGCTGATCATGTGACTGATCATGCGCTGATCATGTTTGCTATCATACACTGATCATGTGCCTCTGGAGGCAATAAACAAAGAGCTGAGTAGGCACGAATCAAACAGTCAGCAGGCAATAATCATGGAACTCAGGTGTGAGGAATCATGCTGCTCAGCTGGCAATAATCAAGCAGCTGAGCAGGCAGGAATTACGCAGCACAGCTGGCAATTGTCAAGCAGATGACAGGCAGGAATCGTGCAGCTCAGCTGGCAATTGTCAAGCAGATGAGCAGACAGTAATCACGCAGCTCAGCAGGCCCTGATCACGTGACTGAGCATGCACTGTTCACGTGGCTGATCATACACTGATCACGTGACTGATCATGCACTGATCACGTGGCTATCATGCACTGATCACGTGGCTGATCATACACTGTTCACGTGACTGATCATGCACTGATCATGGCTATCATGCACTGATCACGTGGCTGATCATGCACTGATCACGTGGCTGATCATGCACTGATCACGTGGCTGATCATGCACTGATCACGTAACTGATCATGCACTGATCACGTGGCTGATCATGCACTGATCACGTGGCTATCATGCACTGATCACGTGGCTGATCATGCACTGATCACGTGACTGATCATGCACTGATCACTGGCTATCATGCACTTCACTGGCTATCATGCACTGATCACGTGGCTGATCATGCACTGATCACGTGACTGATCATGCACTGATCACGTATATCATGCACTGATCACATGACTGATCATGCACTGATCACGTGGATGATCATACACTGATCATGTGACTGATCATGCACTGATCACGTGGCTATCATGCACTGATCACGTGGCTGATCATGCACTGATCACGTGGCTACCATGTACTGATCACGTGACTGATCATGCACTGATCACGTAATTGATCATGCACTGATCACGTGACTTATCATGCACTGTTCACGTGACTGATCATGCACTGATCACGTGACTGATCATGCACTGATCACGTGGCTATCATGCACTACTCACGTGGCTGATCATGCAATGATCATGTAGCTACCATGTACTGGTCACGTGACTGATCATACACCCATCAGGTGACTGATCATGCACTGATCACGTGGCTATCATGCACTGATCACGTGGCTGATCATGCACTGATCACCTGCCTGGTCATGCACTGATCACGTGACAAATCATGCACTGATCACGTAGCTATCATGCACTGATCACCTGGCTGATCATGCACTGATCACGTGGCTGATCATGCACTGATACCGTGACTGAGCATGGACTGATCACATGACTATCATGTAGTGATCACGTGACTTAATGGCGCTGATCATGTGACTGATCATGCGCTGATCATGTTTGCTATCATACACTGATCATGTGCCTCTGGAGGCAATAAACAAAGAGCTGAGTAGGCACGAATCAAACAGTCAGCAGGCAATAATCATGGAACTCAGGTGTGAGGAATCATGCTGCTCAGCTGGCAATAATCAAGCAGCTGAGCAGGCAGGAATTACGCAGCACAGCTGGCAATTGTCAAGCAGATGACAGGCAGGAATCGTGCAGCTCAGCTGGCAATTGTCAAGCAGATGAGCAGACAGTAATCACGCAGCTCAGCAGGCCCAGATCACGTGACTGAGCATGCACTGTTCACGTGGCTGATCATACACTGATCACGTGACTGATCATGCACTGATCACGTGGCTATCATGCACTGATCACGTGGCTGATCATACACTGTTCACGTGTCTGATCATGCACTGATCACGTGGCTGATCATGCACTGATCACGTGGCTGATCATGCACTGATCACGTGGCTGATCATGCACTGATCACGTGGCTGATCATGCACTGATCACGTGGCTGATCATGCACTGATCACGTGGCTGATCATGCACTGATCACGTGGCTATCATGCACTGATCACGTGGCTGATCATACACTGATCACGTGACTGATCATGCACTGATCACTGGCTATCATGCACTGATCACTGGCTATCATGCACTGATCACGTGACTGATCATGCACTGATCACGTGACTGATCATGCACTGATCACGTCTATATCATGCACTGATCACGTGACTGATCATGCACTGATCACGTGGATGATCATGCACTGATCACGTGACTGATCATGCACTGATCACGTGGCTGATCATGCACTGATCACGTGACTGATCATGCACTGATCACGTGACTGATCATGCACTGATCACGTGACTGATCATGCACTGATCACGTGGCTATCATGCACTGATCACGTGGCTGATCATGCACTGATCACGTAGCTACCATGTACTGTCACGTGACTGATCATGCACTGATCACGTGACTGATCATGCACTGATCACGTGGCTATCATGCACTGATCACGTGGCTGATCATGCACTGATCACGTGACTGATCATGCACTGATCACGTGACTGATCATGCACTGATCACGTGGCTATCATGCACTGATCACGTGGCTGATCATGCACTGATCACGTGGCTGATCATGCACTGATCACGTGACTGATCATGCACTGATCACGTGACTGATCATGCACTGATCACGTGGCTATCATGCACTATCACGTGGCTGATCATGCAATGATCATAGCTACATGTACTGGTCACGTGAATGATCATACACTGATCACGTGACTGATCATGCACTGATCACGTGGCTATCATGCACTGATCACGTGACTGATCATGCACTGATCACGTCTATATCATGCACTGATCACGTGACTGATCATGCACTGATCACGTGGATGATCATGCACTGATCACGTGACAGATCATGCACTGATCACGTGGCTGATCATGCACTGATCACGTGACTGATCATGCACTGATCACGTGACTGATCATGCACTGATCACGTGACTGATCATGCACTGATCACGTGGCTATCATGCACTACTCACGTGGCTGATCATGCAATGATCATGTAGCTACCATGTACCGGTCACGTGACTGATCATACACCCATCAGGTGACTGATCATGCACTGATCACGTGGCTATCATGCACTGATCACGTGGCTGATCATGCACTGATCACCTGCCTGGTCATGCACAGATCACGTGACAAATCATGCACTGATCACGTGGCTATCATGCACTGATCACCTGGCTGATCATGCACTGATCACGTGGCTGATCATGCACTGATACCGTGACTGAGCATGGACTGATCACATGACTATCATGTAGTGATCACGTGACTTAATGGCGCTGATCATGTGACTGATCATGCGCTGATCATGTTTGCTATCATACACTGATCATGTGCCTCTGGAGGCAATAAACAAAGAGCTGAGTAGGCACGAATCAAACAGTCAGCAGGCAATAATCATGGAACTCAGCTGTGAGGAATCATGCTGCTCAGCTGGCAATAATCAAGCAGCTGAGCAGGCAGGAATTACGCAGCACAGCTGGCAATTGTCAAGCAGATGACAGGCAGGAATCGTGCAGCTCAGCTGGCAATTGTCAAGCAGATGAGCAGACAGTAATCACGCAGCTCAGCAGGCCCTGATCACGTGACTGAGCATGCACTGTTCACGTGGCTGATCATACACTGATCACGTGACTGATCATGCACTGATCACGTGGCTATCATGCACTGATCACGTGGCTGATCATACACTGATCACGTAACTGATCATGCACTGATCACGTGGCTATCATGCACTGATCACGTGGCTGATCATGCACTGATCACGTGTCTGATCATGCACTGATCACGTGGCTGATCATGCACTGATCACGTGACTGATCATGCACTGATCACGTGGCTGATCATGCACTGATCAGTGGCTATCATGCACTGATGGCTGATCATGCACTGATCACGTGACTGATCATGCACTGATCACTGGCTATCATGCACTGATTCACTGGCTATCATGCACTGATCACGTGGCTGATCATGCACTGATCACGTGACTGATCATGCACTGATCACGTCTATATCATGCACTGATCACGTGACTGCCCATGCACTGATCACGTGGATGATCATACACTGATCATGTGACTGATCATGCACTGATCACGTGGCTATCATGCACTGATCACGTGGCTGATCATGCAATGATCACGTAGCTACCATGTACTGGTCACGTGGTGATCATGCACTGATCACGTAATTGATCATGCACTGATCACGTGACTATCATGCACTGTTCACGTGACTGATCATGCACTGATCACGTGACTGATCATGCACTGATCACGTGGCTATCATGCACTATCACGTGGCTGATCATGCAATGATCATGTAGCTACCATGTACGGTCACGTGACTGATCATACACCCATCAGGTGACTGATCATGCACTGATCACGTGGCTATCATGCACTGATCACGTGGCTGATCATGCACTGATCACGTGCCTGGTCATGCACTGATCACGTGACTGATCATGCACTGATCACGTGGCTATCATGAACTGATCACGTGGCTGATCATGCACTGATCACGTGGCTGATCATGCACTGATACCGTGACTGAGCATGGACTGATCACATGACTATCATGTAGTGATCACGTGACTTAATGGCGCTGATCATGTGACTGATCATGCACTGATCATGTTTGCTATCATACACTGATCATGTGCCTCTGGAGGCAATAAACAAAGAGCTGAGTAGGCACGAATCAAACAGTCAGCAGGCAATAATCATGGAACTCAGCTGTGAGGAATCATGCTGCTCAGCTGGCAATAATCAAGCAGCTGAGCAGGCAGGAATTACGCAGCACAGCTGACAATTGTCAAGCAGATGACAGGCAGGAATCGTGCAGCTCAGCTGGCAATTGTCAAGCAGATGAGCAGACAGTAATCACGCAGCTCAGCAGGCCCTGATCACGTGACTGATCATGCACTGATCACGTGGCTGATCATGCACTGATCACGTGACTGATCATGCACTGATCACGTGACTGATCATGCACTGATCACGTGGCTGATCATGCACTGATCACGTGGCTGATCATGCACTGATCACGTGGCTGATCATGCACTGATCACGTGGCTATCATGCACTGATCACGTGACTGATCATACACTGATCACGTGACTGATCATGCACTGATCACGTGGCTATCATGCACTGATCACGTGGCTGATCATGCACTGATCACGTGACTGATCATGCACTGATCACGTGACTGATCATGCACTGATCACGTGGCTATCATGCACTGATCACGTGGCTGATCATGCACTGATCACGTGGCTGATCATGCACTGATCACGTGACTGATCATGCACTGATCACGTGACTGATCATGCACTGATCACGTGGCTATCATGCACTGATCACGTGGCTGATCATGCAATGATCACGTAGCTACCATGTACTGGTCACGTGACTGATCATGCACTGATCACGTGACTGATCATGCACTGATCACGTGGCTATCATGCACTGATCACGTGACTGATCATGCACTGATCACGTATATCATGCACTGATCACGTGACTGATCATGCACTGATCACGTGGATGATCATGCACTGATCACGTGACTGATCATGCACTGATCACGTGGCTGATCATGCACTGATCACGTGACTATCATGCACTGATCACGTGACTGATCATGCACTGATCACGTGACTGATCATGCACTGATCACGTGGCTATCATGCACTACTCACGTGGCTGATCATGCAATGATCATGTAGCTACCATGTACTGGTCACGTGACTGATCATACACCCATCAGGTGACTGATCATGCACTGATCACGTGGCTATCATGCACTGATCACGTGGCTGATCATGCACTGATCACCTGCCTGATCATGCACTGATCACGTGACTGATCATGCACTGATCACGTGGCTGATCATGCACTGATCACGTGGCTGATCATGCACTGATCACGTGGCTGATCATGCACTGATACCGTGACTGAGCATGGACTGATCACATGACTATCATGTAGTGATCACGTGACTTAATGGCGCTGATCATGTGACTGATCATGCGCTGATCATGTTTGCTATCATACACTGATCATGTGCCTCTGGAGGCAATAAACAAAGAGCTGAGTAGGCACGAATCAAACAGTCAGCAGGCAATAATCATGGAACTCAGCTGTGAGGAATCATGCTGCTCAGCTGGCAATAATCAAGCAGCTGAGCAGGCAGGAATTACGCAGCACAGCTGGCAATTGTCAAGCAGATGACAGGCAGGAATCGTGCAGCTCAGCTGGCAATTGTCAAGCAGATGAGCAGACAGTAATCACGCAGCTCAGCAGGCCCAGATCACGTGACTGAGCATGCACTGTTCACGTGGCTGATCATACACTGATCACGTGACTGATCATGCACTGATCACGTGGCTATCATGCACTGATCACGTGGCTGATCATGCACTGATCACGTGGCTGATCATGCACTGATCACGTAACTGATCATGCACTGATCACGTGGCTGATCATGCACTGATCACGTGGCTATCATGCACTGATCACGTGGCTGATCATGCACTGATCACGTGACTGATCATGCACTGATCACTGGCTATCATGCACTGATTCACTGGCTATCATGCACTGATCACGTGGCTGATCATACACTGATCACGTGACTGATCATGCACTGATCACGTCTATATCATGCACTGATCACGTGACTGATCATGCACTGATCACCCGGATGATCATGCACTGATCACGTGACTGATCATGCACTGATCACGTGGCTATCATGCACTGCTCACGTGGCTGATCATGCAATGATCACGTAGCTACCATGTACTGGTCACGTGACTGATCATGCACTGATCACGTAATTGATCATGCACTGATCACGTGACTTATCATGCACTGATCACGTGACTGATCATGCACTGATCACGTGACTGATCATGCACTGATCACGTGGCTATCATGCACTGATCACGTGGCTGATCATGCACTGATCACGTAGCTATCATGCACTGTCACGTGACTGATCATGCACTGATCACGTGACTGATCATGCACTGATCACGTGGCTATCATGCACTGATCACTGGCTGATCATGCACTGATCACGTGCTGATCATGCACTGATCACGTGACTGATCATGCACTGATCACGTGGCTATCATGCACTGATCACGTGGCTGATCATGCACTGATCACGTGGCTGATCATGCACTGATCACGTGACTGATCATGCACTGATCACGTGACTGATCATGCACTGATCACGTGGCTATCATGCACTGATCACGTGGCTGATCATGCACTGATCATGTAGCTATCATGCACTGATCACGTGACTGATCATGCACTGATCACGTGACTGATCATGCACTGATCACGTGGCTGATCATGCACTGATCACGTGACTGATCATGCACTGATCACGTGGCTGATCATGCACTGATCACGTGACTGATCATGCACTGATCACGTGACTGATCATGCACTGATCACGTGACTGATCATGCACTGATCACGTGGCTATCATGCACTACTCACGTGGCTGATCATGCAATGATCATGTAGCTACCATGTACTGGTCACGTGACTGATCATACACCCATCAGGTGACTGATCATGCACTGATCACGTGGCTATCATGCACTGATCACGTGGCTGATCATGCACTGATCACCTGCCTGGTCATGCACTGATCACGTGACAAATCATGAACTGATCACGTAGCTGATCATGAACTGATCACGTGGCTGATCATGCACTGATCACGTGGCTGATCATGCACTGATACCGTGACTGAGCATGGACTGATCACATGACTATCATGTAGTGATCACGTGACTTAATGGCGCTGATCATGTGACTGATCATGCGCTGATCATGTTTGCTATCATACACTGATCATGTGCCTCTGGAGGCAATAAACAAAGAGCTGAGTAGGCACGAATCAAACAGTCAGCAGGCAATAATCATGGAACTCAGCTGTGAGGAATCATGCTGCTCAGCTGGCAATAATCAAGCAGCTGAGCAGGCAGGAATTACGCAGCACAGCTGGCAATTGTCAAGCAGATGACAGGCAGGAATCGTGCAGCTCAGCTGGCAATTGTCAAGCAGATGAGCAGACAGTAATCACGCAGCTCAGCAGGCCCTGATCACGTGACTGAGCATGCACTGTTCACGTGGCTGATCATACACTGATCACGTGACTGATCATGCACTGATCACGTGGCTATCATGCACTGATCACGTGGCTGATCATACACTGATCACGTAACTGATCATGCACTGATCACGTGGCTATCATGCACTGATCACGTGGCTGATCATGCACTGATCACGTGGCTGATCATGCACTGATCACGTGGCTGATCATGCACTGATCACGTGACTGATCATGCACTGATCACGTGGCTGATCATGCACTGATCACGTGGCTATCATGCACTGATCACGTGGCTGATCATGCACTGATCACGTGACTGATCATGCACTGATCACTGGCTATCATGCACTGATCACTGGCTATCATGCACTGATCACGTGGCTGATCATGCACTGATCACGTGACTGATCATGCACTGATCACGTCTATATCATGCACTGATCACGTGACTGATCATGCACTGATCACGTGGATGATCATGCACTGATCATGTGACTGATCATGCACTGATCACGTGGCTATCATGCACTGATCACGTGGCTGATCATGCAATGATCACGTAGCTACCATGTACTGATCACGTGACTGATCATGCACTGATCACGTGATTGATCATGCACTGATCACGTGACTGATCATGCACTGATCACGTGACTGATCATGCACTGATCACGTGACTGATCATGCACTGATCACGTGGCTATCATGCACTGATCACGTGGCTGATCATGCACTGATCACGTGCCTGATCATGCACTGATCACGTGACTGATCATGCACTGATCACGTGGCTATCATGCACTGATCACGTGGCTGATCATGCACTGATCACGTGGCTGATCATGCACTGATACCGTGACTGAGCATGGACTGATCACATGACTATCATGTAGTGATCACGTGACTTAATGGCGCTGATCATGTGACTGATCATGCACTGATCATGTTTGCTATCATACACTGATCATGTGCCTCTGGAGGCAATAAACAAAGAGCTGAGTAGGCACGAATCAAACAGTCAGCAGGCAATAATCATGGAACTCAGCTGTGAGGAATCATGCTGCTCAGCTGGCAATAATCAAGCAGCTGAGCAGGCAGGAATTACGCAGCACAGCTGGCAATTGTCAAGCAGATGACAGGCAGGAATCGTGCAGCTCAGCTGGCAATTGTCAAGCAGATGAGCAGACAGTAATCACGCAGCTCAGCAGGCCCAGATCACGTGACTGAGCATGCACTGTTCACGTGGCTGATCATACACTGATCACGTGACTGATCATGCACTGATCACGTGGCTATCATGCACTGATCACGTGGCTGATCATACACTGTTCACGTGTCTGACCATGCACTGATCACGTGGCTGATCATACACTGCTCACGTAACTGATCATGCACTGATCACGTGGCTGATCATGCACTGATCACGTGGCTGATCATGCACTGATCACGTGGCTGATCATGCACTGATCACGTGACTGATCATGCACTGATCATCTGGCTATCATGCACTCATTAACTGGCTATCATGCACTGATCACGTGGTTGATCATGCACTGATCACGAGACTGATCATGCACTGATCACGTCTATATCATGCACTGATCACGTGACTGATCATGCACTGATCACGTGGATGATCATGCACTGATCACGTGACTGATCATGCACTGATCACGTGGCTATCATGCACTGATCACGTGGCTGATCATGCAATGATCACGTAGCTACCATGTACTGGTCACGTGACTGATCATGCACTGATCACGTAATTGATCATGCACTGATCACGTGACTTATCATGCACTGATCACGTGACTGATCATGCACTGATCACGTGACTGATCATGCACTGATCACGTGGCTATCATGCACTGCTCACGTGGCTGATCATGCAATGATCACGTAGCTACCATGCACTGGTCACGTGACTGATCATGCACTGATCACGTAACTGATCATGCACTGATCACGTGGCTGATCATGCACTGATCACGTGGCTGATCATGCACTGATCACGTGACTGATCATGCACTGATCACGTGACTGATCATGCACTGATCACGTGACTGATCATGCACTGATCACCTGACTGATCATGCACTGATCACGTGACTGATCATGAACTGATCACATGGCTATCATGCACTGATCACGTGGCTGATCATGCACTGATACCGTGACTGAGCATGGACTGATCACATGACTATCATGTAGTGATCACGTGACTTAATGGCGCTGATCATGTGACTGATCATGCACTGATCATGTTTGCTATCATACACTGATCATGTGCCTCTGGAGGCAATAAACAAAGAGCTGAGTAGGCACGAATCATACAGTCAGCAGGCAATAATCATGGAACTCAGCTGTGAGGAATCATGCTGCTCAGCTGGCAATAATCAAGCAGCTGAGCAGGCAGGAATTACGCAGCACAGCTGGCAATTGTCAAGCAGATGACAGGCAGGAATCGTGCAGCTCAGCTGGCAATTGTCAAGCAGATGAGCAGACAGTAATCACGCAGCTCAGCAGGCCCTGATCACGTGACTGAGCATGCACTGTTCACGTGGCTGATCATACACTGATCACGTGATGATCATGCACTGATCACTTGGATATCATGCACTGATCACGTGGCTGATCATACACTGTTCACGTGTCTGACCATGCACTGATCACGTGGCTGATCATACACTGCTCACGTAACTGATCATGCACTGATCACGTGGCTATCATGCACTGATCACGTGGCTGAACATGCACTGTTCACGTGGCTGATCACACACCTGTCACGTGACATATCATGCACTGATCACGTGGCACTCATGCACTGATCACGTGGCTGATCATACTCTGCTCACGTAACTCATCATGCACACATCACGTGGCTATCATGCACTGCTCACGTGGCTCGTCATGGAATGATCACGTAGCTACCATATACTGGTCACGTGACTGATCATGCACAGATCACGTAAATGATCATGCACTGTTCACGTGACTGATCATGTACTGATCACGTGACTGATCATGCACTGATCACGTGGCTATCATGCTCTGCTCACGTGGCTGATCATGCAACGATCACGTAGCAACCATGTACTGGTCACGTGACTGATCATGCACTGATCACGTAATTGATCCTGCACTGATCACGTGGCTCATCATGCACTGATCACGTGGCTGATCACACATGTATCACGTGACTGATCATGCACTGATCACGTGGCTCTCATGCACTGATCACGTGGCTATCATGCACTGATCACGTGGATATCATGCACTGATCACGTGGCTGATCACACACGTATCACATGACTGATCATGCACTGATCACGTGGCTATCATGCACTGATCACGTGGCTATCATGCACTGATCACGTGGCTGATCATGCAATGATCACGTAGCTACCATGTACTGATCACGTGACTGATCATGCACTGATCACGTGATTGATCATGCACTGATCACGTGGCTGATCATGCACTGATCACGTGAGCTGATCATGCACTGATCACGTGACTGATCATGCACTGATCACGTGGCTATCATGCACTGATCACGTGGCTGATCATGCACTGATCACGTAGCTACA
This sequence comes from Bos javanicus, assembly GCF_032452875.1. Taxonomy (NCBI): domain Eukaryota; kingdom Metazoa; phylum Chordata; class Mammalia; order Artiodactyla; family Bovidae; genus Bos; species Bos javanicus. The sequence goes on along the minus strand of NW_026894652.1, from coordinate 69,615 downwards.
TGCACTGATCACGTGACTGATCATGCACTGATCACGTGACTGATCATGCACTGATCACGTGGCTGATCATGCACTGATCACGTGGCTGATCATGCACTGATCACGTGACTGATCATGCACTGATCACGTGACTGATCATGCACTGATCACGTGGCTATCATGCACTGATCACGTGACTGATCATGCACTGATCACGTGCCTGATCATGCACTGATCACATGACTGATCATGCACTGATCACGTGACTGATCATGCACTGATCACGTGGCTATCATGCACTACTCACGTGGCTGATCATGCAATGATCATGTAGCTACCATGTACTGGTCACGTGACTGATCATACACCCATCAGGTGACTGATCATGCACTGATCACGTGGCTATCATGCACTGATCACGTGGCTGATCATGCACTGATCACCTGCCTGGTCATGCACAGATCACGTGACAAATCATGAACTGATCACGTGGCTATCATGAACTGATCACGTGACTGATCATGCACTGATCACGTGGCTGATCATGCACTGATACCGTGACTGAGCATGGACTGATCACATGACTATCATGTAGTGATCACGTGACTTAATGGCGCTGATCATGTGACTGATCATGCACTGATCATGTTTGCTATCATACACTGATCATGTGCCTCTGGAGGCAATAAACAAAGAGCTGAGTAGGCACGAATCAAACAGTCAGCAGGCAATAATCATGGAACTCAGGTGTGAGGAATCATGCTGCTCAGCTGGCAATAATCAAGCAGCTGAGCAGGCAGGAATTACGCAGCACAGCTGGCAATTGTCAAGCAGATGACAGGCAGGAATCGTGCAGCTCAGCTGGCAATTGTCAAGCAGATGAGCAGACAGTAATCACGCAGCTCAGCAGGCCCAGATCACGTGACTGAGCATGCACTGTTCACGTGGCTGATCATACACTGATCACGTGACTGATCATGCACTGATCACGTGGCTATCATGCACTGATCACGTGGCTGATCATACACTGATCACGTGTCTGACCATGCACTGATCACGTGGCTGATCATGCACTGATCACGTAACTGATCATGCACTGATCACGTGGCTGATCATGCACTGATCACGTGGCTGATCATGCACTGATCACGTGGCTGATCATGCACTGATCACGTGACTGATCATGCACTGATCACGTCTATATCATGCACTGATCACGTGACTGATCATGCACTGATCACGTGGCTGATCATACACTGATCATGTGACTGATCATGCACTGATCACGTGGCTATCATGCACTGCTCACGTGGCTGATCATGCAATGATCACGTAGCTACCATGTACTGGTCACGTGACTGATCATGCACTGATCACGTGACTGATCATGCACTGATCACGTGGCTATCATGCACTACTCACGTGGCTGATCATGCAATGATCATGTAGCTACCATGTACTGGTCACGTGACTGATCATACACCCATCAGGTGACTGATCATGCACTGATCACGTGGCTATCATGCACTGATCACGTGGCTGATCATGCACTGATCACGTGCCTGATCATGCACTGATCACGTGACAAATCATGCACTGATCACGTGGCTGATCATGCACTGATCACGTGGCTGATCATGCACTGATCACGTGGCTGATCATGCACTGATACCGTGACTGAGCATGGACTGATCACATGACTATCATGTAGTGATCACGTGACTTAATGGCGCTGATCATGTGACTGATCATGCACTGATCATGTTTGCTATCATACACTGATCATGTGCCTCTGGAGGCAATAAACAAAGAGCTGAGTAGGCACGAATCAAACAGTCAGCAGGCAATAATCATGGAACTCAGGTGTGAGGAATCATGCTGCTCAGCTGGCAATAATCAAGCAGCTGAGCAGGCAGGAATTACGCAGCACAGCTGGCAATTGTCAAGCAGATGACAGGCAGGAATCGTGCAGCTCAGCTGGCAATTGTCAAGCAGATGAGCAGACAGTAATCACGCAGCTCAGCAGGCCCAGATCACGTGACTGAGCATGCACTGTTCACGTGGCTGATCATACACTGATCACGTGACTGATCATGCACTGATCACGTGGCTATCATGCACTGATCACGTGGCTGATCATACACTGCTCACGTAACTGATCATGCACTGATCACGTGGCTATCATGCACTGATCACGTGGCTGATCATGCACTGATCACGTGGCTGATCATGCACTGATCACGTGGCTGATCATACACTGATCACGTGACTGATCATGCACTGATCACGTGGCTGATCATGCACTGATCACGTGGCTATCATGCACTGATCACGTGGCTGATCAGCACTGATCACGTGACTGATCATGCACTGATCACTGGCTATCATGCACTGATTCACTGGCTATCATGCACTGATCACGTGGCTGATCATGCACTGATCACGTGACTGATCATGCACTGATCACGTCTATATCATGCACTGATCATGACTGATCATGCACTGATCACGGATGATCATACACTGATCATGACTGATCATGCACTGATCACGTGGCTATCATGCACTGATCACGTGGCTGATCATGCACTGATCACGTAGCTACCATGCACTGATCACGTGACTGATCATGCACTGATCACGTAATTGATCATGCACTGATCACGTGACTTATCATGCACTGTTCACGTGACTGATCATGCACTGATCACGTGACTGATCATGCACTGATCACGTGGCTATCATGCACTACTCACGTGGCTGATCATGCAATGATCATGTAGCTACCATGTACTGGTCACGTGACTGATCATACACCCATCAGGTGACTGATCATGCACTGATCACGTGGCTATCATGCACTGATCACGTGGCTGATCATGCACTGATCACCTGCCTGATCATGCACTGATCACGTGACTGATCATGCACTGATCACGTGGCTGATCATGCACTGATCACGTGGCTGATCATGCACTGATCACGTGGCTGATCATGCACTGATACCGTGACTGAGCATGGACTGATCACATGACTATCATGTAGTGATCACGTGACTTAATGGCGCTGATCATGTGACTGATCATGCGCTGATCATGTTTGCTATCATACACTGATCATGTGCCTCTGGAGGCAATAAACAAAGAGCTGAGTAGGCACGAATCAAACAGTCAGCAGGCAATAATCATGGAACTCAGGTGTGAGGAATCATGCTGCTCAGCTGGCAATAATCAAGCAGCTGAGCAGGCAGGAATTACGCAGCACAGCTGGCAATTGTCAAGCAGATGACAGGCAGGAATCGTGCAGCTCAGCTGGCAATTGTCAAGCAGATGAGCAGACAGTAATCACGCAGCTCAGCAGGCCCAGATCACGTGACTGAGCATGCACTGTTCACGTGGCTGATCATACACTGATCACGTGACTGATCATGCACTGATCACGTGGCTATCATGCACTGATCACGTGGCTGATCATACACTGTTCACGTGTCTGACCATGCACTGATCACGTGGCTGATCATACACTGCTCACGTAACTGATCATGCACTGATCACGTGGCTGATCATGCACTGATCACGTGGCTGATCATGCACTTCACGTGGCTGATCATGCACTGATCACGTGACTGATCATGCACTGATCACTGGCTATCATGCACTCATCACTGGCTATCATGCACTGATCACGTGGCTGATCATACACTGATCACGTGACTGATCATGCACTGATCACGTCTATATCATGCACTGATCACGTGACTGATCATGCACTGATCACCGGATGATCATACACTGATCATGTGACTGATCATGCACTGATCACGTGGCTATCATGCACTGATCACGTGGCTGATCATGCACTGATCACGTAGCTACCATGTACTGATCACGTGACTGATCATGCACTGATCACGTAATTGATCATGCACTGATCACGTGACTTATCATGCACTGATCACGTGAGTGATCATGCACTGATCACGTGACTGATCATGCACTGATCACGTGGCTATCATGCACTACTCACGTGGCTGATCATGCAATGATCATGTAGCTACCATGTACTGGTCACGTGACTGATCATACACCCATCAGGTGACTGATCATGCACTGATCACGTGGCTATCATGCACTGATCACGTGGCTGATCATGCACTGATCACGTGCCTGATCATGCACTGATCACGTGACTGATCATGCACTGATCACGTGGCTATCATGCACTGATCACGTGGCTGATCATGCACTGATCACGTGGCTGATCATGCACTGATACCGTGACTGAGCATGGACTGATCACATGACTATCATGTAGTGATCACGTGACTTAATGGCGCTGATCATGTGACTGATCATGCACTGATCATGTTTGCTATCATACACTGATCATGTGCCTCTGGAGGCAATAAACAAAGAGCTGAGTAGGCACGAATCAAACAGTCAGCAGGCAATAATCATGGAACTCAGGTGTGAGGAATCATGCTGCTCAGCTGGCAATAATCAAGCAGCTGAGCAGGCAGGAATTACGCAGCACAGCTGACAATTGTCAAGCAGATGACAGGCAGGAATCGTGCAGCTCAGCTGGCAATTGTCAAGCAGATGAGCAGACAGTAATCACGCAGCTCAGCAGGCCCAGATCACGTGACTGATCATGCACTGATCACGTGGCTGATCATGCACTGATCACGTGGCTGATCATGCACTGATCACGTGGCTGATCATGCACTGATCACGTGGCTGATCATGCACTGACACGTGACTGATCATGCACTGATCACGTGGCTGATCATGCACTGATCACGTGGCTGATCATGCACTGATCACGTGGCTGATCATGCACTGATCACGTGGCTATCATGCACTGATCACGTGGCTGATCATGCACTGATCACGTGACTGATCATGCACTGATCACGTGGCTATCATGCACTGATCACGTGACTGATCATGCACTGATCACGTCTATATCATGCACTGATCACGTGACTGATCATGCACTGATCACGTGGCTGATCATGCACTGATCACGTGACTGATCATGCACTGATCACGTGGCTGATCATGCACTGATCACGTGACTGATCATGCACTGTTCACGTGACTGATCATGCACTGATCACGTGACTGATCATGCACTGATCACGTGGCTATCATGCACTACTCACGTGGCTGATCATGCAATGATCATGTAGCTACCATGTACTGGTCACGTGACTGATCATGCACTGATCAGGTGACTGATCATGCACTGATCACGTGGCTATCATGCACTGATCACGTGGCTGATCATGCACTGATCACGTGCCTGGTCATGCACTGATCACGTGACTAATCATGCACTGATCACGTGGCTATCATGCACTGATCACGTGGCTGATCATGCACTGATCACGTGGCTGATCATGCACTGATACCGTGACTGAGCATGGACTGATCACATGACTATCATGTAGTGATCACGTGACTTAATGGCGCTGATCATGTGACTGATCATGCGCTGATCATGTTTGCTATCATACACTGATCATGTGCCTCTGGAGGCAATAAACAAAGAGCTGAGTAGGCACGAATCAAACAGTCAGCAGGCAATAATCATGGAACTCAGGTGTGAGGAATCATGCTGCTCAGCTGGCAATAATCAAGCAGCTGAGCAGGCAGGAATTACGCAGCACAGCTGATAATTGTCAAGCAGATGACAGGCAGGAATCGTGCAGCTCAGCTGGCAATTGTCAAGCAGATGAGCAGACAGTAATCACGCAGCTCAGCAGGCCCTGATCACGTGACTGAGCATGCACTGTTCACGTGGCTGATCATACACTGATCACGTGACTGATCATGCACTGATCACGTGGCTATCATGCACTGATCACGTGGCTGATCATACACTGTCACGTGTCTGACCATGCACTGATCACGTGGCTGATCATACACTGCTCACGTAACTGATCATGCACTGATCACGTGGCTGATCATGCACTGATCACGTGGCTGATCATGCACTGATCACGTGGCTGATCATGCACTGATCACGTGACTGATCATGCACTGATCACTGGCTATCATGCACTCATCACTGGCTATCATGCACTGATCACGTGGCTGATCATGCACTGATCACGAGACTGATCATGCACTGATCACGTCTATATCATGCACTGATCACGTGACTGATCATGCACTGATCACGTGATGATCATGCACTGATCATGTGACTGATCATGCACTGATCACGTGACTGATCATGCACTGATCACGTAGCTACCATGCACTGATCACGTGACTGATCATGCACTGATCACGTAATTGATCATGCACTGATCACGTGACTGATCATGCACTGATCACGTGACTGATCATGCACTGATCACGTGACTGATCATGCACTGATCACGTGGCTATCATGCACTGATCACGTGGCTGATCATGCACTGATCACGTGGCTATCATGCACTGATCACGTGACTGATCATGCACTGATCACGTGACTGATCATGCACTGATCACGTGGCTATCATGCACTGATCACGTGGCTGATCATACACTGATCACGTGACTGATCATGCACTGATCACGTGACTGATCATGCACTGATCACGTGGCTATCATGCACTGATCACGTGGCTGATCATGCACTGATCACGTGGCTGATCATGCACTGATCACGTGACTGATCATGCACTGATCACGTGACTATCATGCACTGATCACGTGGCTATCATGCACTGATCACGTGGCTGATCATGCACTGATCACGTAGCTATCATGCACTGATCACGTGACTGATCATGCACTGATCACGTGACTGATCATGCACTGATCACGTGGCTATCATGCACTGATCACGTGACTGATCATGCACTGATCACGTGATATCATGCACTGATCACGTGACTGATCATGCACTGATCACGTGGATGATCATGCACTGATCACGTGACTGATCATGCACTGATCACGTGGCTGATCATGCACTGATCACGTGACTTATCATGCACTCACGTGACTGATCATGCACTGATCACGTGACTGATCATGCACTGATCACGTGGCTATCATGCACTACTCACGTGGCTGATCATGCAATGATCATGTAGCTACCATGTACTGGTCACGTGACTGATCATACACCCATCAGGTGACTGATCATGCACTGATCACGTGGCTATCATGCACTGATCACGTGGCTGATCATGCACTGATCACTGCCTGATCATGCACTGATCACGTGACTGATCATGCACTGATCACGTGGCTGATCATGCACTGATCACGTGACTGATCATGCACTGATCACGTGGCTGATCATGCACTGATACCGTGACTGAGCATGGACTGATCACATGACTATCATGTAGTGATCACGTGACTTAATGGCGCTGATCATGTGACTGATCATGCGCTGATCATGTTTGCTATCATACACTGATCATGTGCCTCTGGAGGCAATAAACAAAGAGCTGAGTAGGCACGAATCAAACAGTCAGCAGGCAATAATCATGGAACTCAGGTGTGAGGAATCATGCTGCTCAGCTGGCAATAATCAAGCAGCTGAGCAGGCAGGAATTACGCAGCACAGCTGGCAATTGTCAAGCAGATGACAGGCAGGAATCGTGCAGCTCAGCTGGCAATTGTCAAGCAGATGAGCAGACAGTAATCACGCAGCTCAGCAGGCCCAGATCACGTGACTGAGCATGCACTGTTCACGTGGCTGATCATACACTGATCACGTGACTGATCATGCACTGATCACGTGGCTATCATGCACTGATCACGTGGCTGATCATACACTGTTCACGTGACTGATCATGCACTGATCACGTGGCTGATCATGCACTGATCACGTGGCTGATCATGCACTGATCACGTGGCTGATCATGCACTGATCACGTGGCTGATCATGCACTGATCACGTGACTGATCATGCACTGATCACGTGGCTGATCATGCACTGATCACGTGGCTATCATGCACTGATCACGTGGCTGATCATACACTGATCACGTGACTGATCATGCACTGATCACTGGCTATCATGCACTCATCACTGGCTATCATGCACTGATCACGTGGCTGATCATGCACTGATCACGTGACTGATCATGCACTGATCACGTCTATATCATGCACTGATCACGTGACTGATCATGCACTGATCACGGATGATCATGCACTGATCACGTGACTGATCATGCACTGATCACGTGGCTGATCATGCACTGATCACGTAGCTATCATGTACTGGTCACGTGACTGATCATGCACTGATCACGTAATTGATCATGCACTGATCACGTGGCTGATCATGCACTGATCACGTGACTGATCATGCACTGATCACGTGACTGATCATGCACTGATCACGTGGCTATCATGCACTGATCACGTGGCTGATCATGCACTGATCACGTAGCTACCATGTACTGGTCACGTGACTGATCATGCACTGATCACGTGACTGATCATGCACTGATCACGTGGCTATCATGCACTGATCACGTGGCTGATCATGCACTGATCACGTGCCTGATCATGCACTGATCACGTGACTGATCATGCACTGATCACGTGGCTATCATGCACTGATCACGTGGCTGATCATGCACTGATCACGTGGCTGATCATGCACTGATCACGTGACTGATCATGCACTGATCACATGACTATCATGCACTGATCACGTGGCTATCATGCACTGATCACGTGGCTGATCATGCACTGATCATGTAGCTATCATGCACTGATCACGTGACTGATCATGCACTGATCACGTGACTGATCATGCACTGATCACGTGGCTATCATGCACTGATCACGTGACTGATCATGCACTGATCACGTCTATATCATGCACTGATCACATGACTGATCATGCACTGATCACGTGGCTGATCATGCACTGATCACGTGACTGATCATGCACTGATCACGTGGCTGATCATGCACTGATCACGTGACTGATCATGCACTGTTCACGTGACTGATCATGCACTGATCACGTGACTGATCATGCACTGATCACGTGGCTATCATGCACTACTCACGTGGCTGATCATGCAATGATCATGTAGCTACCATGTACTGGTCACGTGACTGATCATACACCCATCAGGTGACTGATCATGCACTGATCACGTGGCTATCATGCACTGATCACGTGGCTGATCATGCACTGATCACCTGCCTGATCATGCACTGATCACGTGACTGATCATGCACTGATCACGTGGCTATCATGCACTGATCACGTGGCTGATCATGCACTGATCACGTGGCTGATCATGCACTGATACCGTGACTGAGCATGGACTGATCACATGACTATCATGTAGTGATCACGTGACTTAATGGCGCTGATCATGTGACTGATCATGCGCTGATCATGTTTGCTATCATACACTGATCATGTGCCTCTGGAGGCAATAAACAAAGAGCTGAGTAGGCACGAATCAAACAGTCAGCAGGCAATAATCATGGAACTCAGGTGTGAGGAATCATGCTGCTCAGCTGGCAATAATCAAGCAGCTGAGCAGGCAGGAATTACGCAGCACAGCTGGCAATTGTCAAGCAGATGACAGGCAGGAATCGTGCAGCTCAGCTGGCAATTGTCAAGCAGATGAGCAGACAGTAATCACGCAGCTCAGCAGGCCCTGATCACGTGACTGAGCATGCACTGTTCACGTGGCTGATCATACACTGATCACGTGACTGATCATGCACTGATCACGTGGCTATCATGCACTGATCACGTGGCTGATCATACACTGATCACGTGACTGATCATGCACTGATCACGTGGCTATCATGCACTGATCACGTGGCTGATCATGCACTGATCACGTGGCTGATCATGCACTGATCACGTGGCTGATCATGCACTGATCACGTGACTGATCATGCACTGATCACGTGGCTGATCATGCACTGATCACGTGGCTATCATGCACTGATCACGTGGCTGATCATGCACTGATCACGTGACTGATCATGCACTGATCACTGGCTATCATGCACTGATCACTGGCTATCATGCACTGATCACGTGACTGATCATGCACTGATCACGTGACTGATCATGCACTGATCACGTCTATATCATGCACTGATCACGTGACTGATCATGCACTGATCACGTGACTGATCATGCACTGATCATGTGACTGATCATGCACTGATCACGTGGCTGATCATGCACTGATCACGTAGCTATCATGCACTGATCACGTGACTGATCATGCACTGATCACGTGGCTGATCATGCACTGATCACGTGACTGATCATGCACTGATCACGTGGCTGATCATGCACTGATCACGTGACTGATCATGCACTGATCACGTGGCTGATCATGCACTGATCACGTGGCTATCATGCACTGATCACGTGGCTGATCATGCACTGATCACGTAGCTATCATGCACTGGTCACGTGACTGATCATGCACTGATCACGTGACTGATCATGCACTGATCACGTGGCTATCATGCACTGATCACGTGGCTGATCATACACTGATCACGTGACTGATCATGCACTGATCACGTGACTGATCATGCACTGATCACGTGCTATCATGCACTGATCACGTGGCTGATCATGCACTGATCACGTGGCTGATCATGCACTGATCACGTGACTGATCATGCACTGATCACGTGACTGATCATGCACTGATCACGTGGCTATCATGCACTGATCACGTGGCTGATCATGCACTGATCACGTAGCTACCATGTACTGGTCACGTGACTGATCATGCACTGATCACGTGACTGATCATGCACTGATCACGTGGCTATCATGCACTGATCACGTGACTGATCATGCACTGATCACGTCTATATCATGCACTGATCACGTGACTGATCATGCACTGATCACGTGGCTGATCATGCACTGATCACGTGACTGATCATGCACTGATCACGTGGCTGATCATGCACTGATCACGTGACTGATCATGCACTGATCACGTGGCTGATCATGCACTGATCACGTGCTGATCATGCACTGATCACGTGGCTATCATGTACTGTCACGTGACTGATCATACACCCATCAGGTGACTGATCATGCACTGATCACGTGGCTATCATGCACTGATCACGTGGCTGATCATGCACTGATCACTGCCTGATCATGCACTGATCACGTGACTGATCATGCACTGATCACGTGGCTGATCATGCACTGATCACGTGACTGATCATGCACTGATCACGTGGCTGATCATGCACTGATACCGTGACTGAGCATGGACTGATCACATGACTATCATGTAGTGATCACGTGACTTAATGGCGCTGATCATGTGACTGATCATGCGCTGATCATGTTTGCTATCATACACTGATCATGTGCCTCTGGAGGCAATAAACAAAGAGCTGAGTAGGCACGAATCAAACAGTCAGCAGGCAATAATCATGGAACTCAGGTGTGAGGAATCATGCTGCTCAGCTGGCAATAATCAAGCAGCTGAGCAGGCAGGAATTACGCAGCACAGCTGGCAATTGTCAAGCAGATGACAGGCAGGAATCGTGCAGCTCAGCTGGCAATTGTCAAGCAGATGAGCAGACAGTAATCACGCAGCTCAGCAGGCCCAGATCACGTGACTGAGCATGCACTGTTCACGTGGCTGATCATACACTGATCACGTGACTGATCATGCACTGATCACGTGGCTATCATGCACTGATCACGTGGCTGATCATACACTGTTCACGTGTCTGACCATGCACTGATCACGTGGCTGATCATACACTGCTCACGTAACTGATCATGCACTGATCACGTGGCTGATCATGCACTGATCGTGGCTGATCATGCACTGATCACGTGGCTGATCATGCACTGATCACGTGACTGATCATGCACTGATCACTGGCTATCATGCACTGATCACTGGCTATCATGCACTGATCACGTGGCTGATCATGCACTGATCACGTGACTGATCATGCACTGATCACGTCTATATCATGCACTGATCTATATCATGCACTGATCACGTGACTGATCATGCACTGATCACGGATGATCATGCACTGATCATGTGACTGATCATGCACTGATCACGTGGCTATCATGCACTGATCACGTGGCTGATCATGCACTGATCACGTAGCTACCATGTACTGGTCACGTGACTGATCATGCACTGATCACGTAATTGATCATGCACTGATCACGTGACTGATCATGCACTGATCACGTGGCTGATCATGCACTGATCACGTGACTGATCATGCACTGATCACGTGGCTATCATGCACTGATCACGTGGCTGATCATGCAATGATCACGTAGCTACCATGTACTGGTCACGTGACTGATCATGCACTGATCACGTGACTGATCATGCACTGATCACGTGGCTGATCATGCACTGATCACGTGGCTGATCATGCACTGATCACGTGACTGATCATGCACTGATCACGTGACTGATCATGCACTGATCACGTGCCTGATCATGCACTGATCACGTGACTGATCATGCACTGATCACATGGCTATCATGAACTGATCACGTGGCTGATCATGCACTGATCACGTGGCTGATCATGCACTGATACCGTGACTGAGCATGGACTGATCACATGACTATCATGTAGTGATCACGTGACTTAATGGCGCTGATCATGTGACTGATCATGCACTGATCATGTTTGCTATCATACACTGATCATGTGCCTCTGGAGGCAATAAACAAAGAGCTGAGTAGGCACGAATCATACAGTCAGCAGGCAATAATCATGGAACTCAGCTGTGAGGAATCATGCTGCTCAGCTGGCAATAATCAAGCAGCTGAGCAGGCAGGAATTACGCAGCACAGCTGGCAATTGTCAAGCAGATGACAGGCAGGAATCGTGCAGCTCAGCTGGCAATTGTCAAGCAGATGAGCAGACAGTAATCACGCAGCTCAGCAGGCCCTGATCACGTGACTGAGCATGCACTGTTCACGTGGCTGATCATACACTGATCACGTGATGATCATGCACTGATCACTTGGATATCATGCACTGATCACGTGGCTGATCATACACTGTTCACGTGTCTGACCATGCACTGATCACGTGGCTGATCATACACTGCTCACGTAACTGATCATGCACTGATCACGTGGCTATCATGCACTGATCACGTGGCTGAACATGCACTGTTCACGTGGCTGATCACACACCTGTCACGTGACATATCATGCACTGATCACGTGGCACTCATGCACTGATCACGTGGCTGATCATACTCTGCTCACGTAACTCATCATGCACACATCACGTGGCTATCATGCACTGCTCACGTGGCTCGTCATGGAATGATCACGTAGCTACCATATACTGGTCACGTGACTGATCATGCACAGATCACGTAAATGATCATGCACTGTTCACGTGACTGATCATGTACTGATCACGTGACTGATCATGCACTGATCACGTGGCTATCATGCTCTGCTCACGTGGCTGATCATGCAACGATCACGTAGCAACCATGTACTGGTCACGTGACTGATCATGCACTGATCACGTAATTGATCCTGCACTGATCACGTGGCTCATCATGCACTGATCACGTGGCTGATCACACATGTATCACGTGACTGATCATGCACTGATCACGTGGCTATCATGCACTGATCACGTGGCTATCATGCACTGATCACGTGGATATCATGCACTGATCACGTGGCTGATCACACACGTATCACATGACTGATCATGCACTGATCACGTGGCTATCATGCACTGATCACGTGGCTGATCATGCACTGATCACGTGGCTGATCATGCACTGATCACGTGACTGATCATGCACTGATCACGTGATGATCATGCACTGATCACGTGACTGATCATGCACTGATCACGTGGCTATCATGCACTGATCACGTGGCTGATCATGCACTGATCACGTAGCTACCATGCACTGATCACGTGACTGATCATGCACTGATCACGTGACTGATCATGCACTGATCACGTGGCTGATCATGCACTGATCACGTGGCTGATCATGCACTGATCACGTGACTGATCATGCACTGATCACGTGACTGATCATGCACTGATCACGTGGCTATCATGCACTGATCACGTGGCTGATCATGCACTGATCACGTGGCTGATCATGCACTGATCACATGACTGATCATGCACTGATCACGTGACTGATCATGCACTGATCACGTGGCTATCATGCACTATCACGTGGCTGATCATGCAATGATCATGTAGCTACCATGTACTGGTCAGTGACTGATCATGCACTGATCAGTGACTGATCATGCACTGATCACGTGGCTATCATGCACTGATCACGTGGCTGATCATGCACTGATCACGTGCCTGATCATGCACTGATCACGTGACTGATCATGCACTGATCACGTGGCTATCATGCACTGATCACGTGGCTGATCATGCACTGATCACGTGGCTGATCATGCACTGATACGTGACTGATCATGCACTGATCACGTGACTGATCATGCAGTGATCACGTGGCTATCATGCACTACTCACGTGGCTGATCATGCAATGATCATGTAGCTACCATGTACAGGTCACGTGAATGATCATACACCCATCAGGTGACTGATCATGCACTGATCACGTGGCTATCATGCACTGATCACGTGACTGATCATGCACTGATCACGTCTATATCATGCACTGATCACATGACTGCCCATGCACTGATCACGTGGATGATCATACACTAATCATGTGACAGATCATGCACTGATCACGTGGCTGATCATGCACTGATACCGTGACTGAGCATGGACTGATCACATGACTATCATGTAGTGATCACGTGACTTAATGGCGCTGATCATGTGACTGATCATGCGCTGATCATGTTTGCTATCATACACTGATCATGTGCCTCTGGAGGCAATAAACAAAGAGCTGAGTAGGCACGAATCAAACAGTCAGCAGGCAATAATCATGGAACTCAGGTGTGAGGAATCATGCTGCTCAGCTGGCAATAATCAAGCAGCTGAGCAGGCAGGAATTACGCAGCACAGCTGGCAATTGTCAAGCAGATGACAGGCAGGAATCGTGCAGCTCAGCTGGCAATTGTCAAGCAGATGAGCAGACAGTAATCACGCAGCTCAGCAGGCCCAGATCACGTGACTGAGCATGCACTGTTCACGTGGCTGATCATACACTGATCACGTGACTGATCATGCACTGATCACGTGGCTATCATGCACTGATCACGTGGCTGATCATACACTGTTCACGTGTCTGACCATGCACTGATCACGTGGCTGATCATACACTGCTCACGTAACTGATCATGCACTGATCACGTGGCTGATCATGCACTGATCACGTGGCTATCATGCACTGATCACGTGGCTGATCATACACTGATCACGTGACTGATCATGCACTGATCATCTGGCTATCATGCACTCATTCACTGGCTATCATGCACTGATCACGTGGCTGATCATGCACTGATCACGTGACTGATCATGCACTGATCACGTCTATATCATGCACTGATCACATGACTGATCATGCACTGATCACGTGGATGATCATACACTGATCACGTGACTGATCATGCACTGATCACGTGGCTATCATGCACTGATCACGTGGCTGATCATGCACTGATCACGTAGCTACCATGTACTGATCACGTGACTGATCATGCACTGATCACGTAATTGATCATGCACTGATCAGGTGACTTATCATGCACTGATCACTGAGTGATCATGCACTGATCACGTGACTGATCATGCACTGATCACGTGGCTATCATGCACTACTCACGTGGCTGATCATGCAATGATCATGTAGCTACCATGTACGGTCACGTGACTGATCATACACCCATCAGGTGACTGATCATGCACTGATCACGTGGCTATCATGCACTGATCACGTGGCTGATCATGCACTGATCACGTGCCTGGTCATGCACTGATCACGTGACAAATCATGCACTGATCACGTGGCTATCATGCACTGATCACGTGGCTGATCATGCACTGATCACGTGGCTGATCATGCACTGATACCGTGACTGAGCATGGACTGATCACATGACTATCATGTAGTGATCACGTGACTTAATGGCGCTGATCATGTGACTGATCATGCGCTGATCATGTTTGCTATCATACACTGATCATGTGCCTCTGGAGGCAATAAACAAAGAGCTGAGTAGGCACGAATCAAACAGTCAGCAGGCAATAATCATGGAACTCAGGTGTGAGGAATCATGCTGCTCAGCTGGCAATAATCAAGCAGCTGAGCAGGCAGGAATTACGCAGCACAGCTGATAATTGTCAATCAGATGACAGGCAGGAATCGTGCAGCTCAGCTGGCAATTGTCAAGCAGATGAGCAGACAGTAATCACACAGCTCAGCAGGCCCAGATCACGTGACTGAGCATGCACTGTTCACGTGGCTGATCATACGCTGCTCACGTGACTGATCATGCACTGATCACGTGGCTATCATGCACTGATCACGTGGCTGATCATACACTGCTCACGTAACTGATCATGCACTGATCACGTGGCTGATCATACACTGATCACGTGGCTGATCATGCACTGATCACGTGGCTGATCATGCACTGATCACGTAACTGATCATGCACTGATCACTGGCTATCATGCACTCATAACTGGCTATCATGCACTGATCACGTGGCTGATCATGCACTGATCACGTGACTGATCATGCACTGATCACGTCTATATCATGCACTGATCACGACTGATCATGCACTGATCACCGGATGATCATGCACTGATCATGTGACTGATCATGCACTGATCACGTGGCTATCATGCACTGATCACGTGGCTGATCATGCAATGATCACGAGCTACCATGTACTGGTCACGTGACTGATCATGCACTGATCACGTAATTGATCATGCACTGATCACGTGACTGATCATGCACTGATCACGTGAGTGATCATGCACTGATCACGTGACTGATCATGCACTGATCACGTGGCTATCATGCACTGCTCACGTGGCTGATCATGCACTGATCACGTAGCTACCATGCACTGGTCACGTGACTGATCATGCACTGATCACGTGACTGATCATGCACTGATCACGTGGCTGATCATGCACTGATCACGTGGCTGATCATGCACTGATCACGTGACTGATCATGCACTGATCACGTGACTGATCATGCACTGATCACGTGACTGATCATGCACTGATCACTGCCTGATCATGCACTGATCACGTGACTGATCATGCACTGATCACATGGCTATCATGAACTGATCACGTGGCTGATCATGCACTGATCACGTGGCTGATCATGCACTGATACCGTGACTGAGCATGGACTGATCACATGACTATCATGTAGTGATCACGTGACTTAATGGCGCTGATCATGTGACTGATCATGCACTGATCATGTTTGCTATCATACACTGATCATGTGCCTCTGGAGGCAATAAACAAAGAGCTGAGTAGGCACGAATCAAACAGTCAGCAGGCAATAATCATGGAACTCAGCTGTGAGGAATCATGCTGCTCAGCTGGCAATAATCAAGCAGCTGAGCAGGCAGGAATTACGCAGCACAGCTGCAATTGTCAAGCAGATGACAGGCAGGAATCGTGCAGCTCAGCTGGCAATTGTCAAGCAGATGAGCAGACAGTAATCACGCAGCTCAGCAGGCCCTGATCACGTGACTGAGCATGCACTGTTCACGTGGCTGATCATACACTGATCACGTGATGATCATGCACTGATCACTTGGATATCATGCACTGATCACGTGGCTGATCATACACTGTTCACGTGTCTGACCATGCACTGATCACGTGGCTGATCATACACTGCTCACGTAACTGATCATGCACTGATCACGTGGCTATCATGCACTGATCACGTGGCTGAACATGCACTGTTCACGTGGCTGATCACACACCTGTCACGTGACATATCATGCACTGATCACGTGGCACTCATGCACTGATCACGTGGCTGATCATACTCTGCTCACGTAACTCATCATGCACACATCACGTGGCTATCATGCACTGCTCACGTGCTCGTCATGGAATGATCACGTAGCTACCATATACTGGTCACGTGACTGATCATGCACAGATCACGTAAATGATCATGCACTGTTCACGTGACTGATCATGTACTGATCACGTGACTGATCATGCACTGATCACGTGGCTATCATGCACTGCTCACGTGGCTGATCATGCACGATCACGTAGCAACCATGTACTGGTCACGTGACTGATCATGCACTGATCACGTAATTGATCCTGCACTGATCACGTGGCTCATCATGCACTGATCACGTGGCTGATCACACATGTATCACGTGACTGATCATGCACTGATCACGTGGCTATCATGCACTGATCACGTGGCTATCATGCACTGATCACGTGGCTGATCACACGATCACAACTGATCATGCACTGATCACGTGGCTATCATGCACTGATCACGTGGCTATCATGCACTGATCACGTGCTGATCATGCACTGATCACGTAGCTATCATGCACTGGTCACGTGACTGATCATGCACTGATCACGTAATTGATCATGCACTGATCACGTGACTGATCATGCACTGATCACGTGACTGATCATGCACTGATCACGTGACTGATCATGCACTGATCACGTGGCTATCATGCACTGATCACGTGGCTGATCATGCACTGATCACGTAGCTGACCATGCACTGATCACGTGACTGATCATGCACTGATCACGTAATTGATCATGCACTGATCACGTGGCTGATCATGCACTGATCACGTGGCTGATCACACTGATCACGTGACTGATCATGCACTGATCACGTGGCTGATCATGCACTGATCACGTGGCTATCATGCACTGATCACGTGGCTGATCATGCACTGATCACGTGCCTGATCATGCACTGATCACATGACTGATCATGCACTGATCACGTGACTGATCATGCACTGATCACGTGGCTATCATGCACTATCACGTGGCTGATCATGCAATGATCATGTAGCTACCATGTACTGGTCACGTGACTGATCATACACCCATCAGGTGACTGATCATGCACTGATCACGTGGCTATCATGCACTGATCACGTGGCTGATCATGCACTGATCACGTGCCTGATCATGCACTGATCACGTGACTGATCATGCACTGATCACGTGGCTATCATGCACTGATCACGTGGCTGATCATGCACTGATCACGTGGCTGATCATGCACTGATACGTGACTGATCATGCACTGATCACATGACTATCATGTAGTGATCACGTGACTTAATGCACTGATCATGTGACTGATCATGCACTGATCATGTTTGCTATCATACACTGATCATGTGCCTCTGGAGGCAATAAACAAAGAGCTGAGTAGGCACGAATCAAACAGTCAGCAGGCAATAATCATGGAACTCAGTGAGGAATCATGCTGCTCAGCTGGCAATAATCAAGCAGCTGATCAGGCAGGAATTACGCAGCACAGCTGATAATTGTCAAGCAGATGACAGGCAGGAATCGTGCAGCTCAGCTGGCAATTGTCAAGCAGATGAGCAGACAGTAATCACGCAGCTCATCATGCACTGATCACGTGACTGATCATGCACTGATCACGTGGCTGATCATGCACTGATCACGTGACTGATCATGCACTGATCACGTGGCTATCATGCACTGATCACGTGGCTGATCATGCACTGATCACGTGGCTGATCATGCACTGATACCGTGACTGAGCATGGACTGATCACATGACTATCATGTAGTGATCACGTGACTTAATGGCACTGATCATGTGACTGATCATGCACTGATCATGTTTGCTATCATACACTGATCATGTGCCTCTGGAGGCAATAAACAAAGAGCTGAGTAGGCACGAATCAAACAGTCAGCAGGCAATAATCATGGAACTCAGCTGTGAGGAATCATGCTGCTCAGCTGGCAATAATCAAGCAGCTAGCAGGCAGGAATTACGCAGCACAGCTGGCAATTGTCAAGCAGATGACAGGCAGGAATCGTGCAGCTCAGCTGGCAATTGTCAAGCAGATGAGCAGACAGTAATCACGCAGCTCAGCAGGCCCTGATCACGTGACTGAGCAGGCACTGTTCACGTGGCTGATCATACACTGATCACGTGATGATCATGCACTGATCACTTGGATATCATGCACTGATCACGTGGCTGATCATACACTGTTCACGTGTCTGACCATGCACTGATCACGTGGCTGATCATACACTGCTCACGTAACTGATCATGCACTGATCACGTGGCTATCATGCACTGATCACGTGGCTGAACATGCACTGTTCACGTGGCTGATCACACACCTGTCACGTGACATATCATGCACTGATCACGTGGCACTCATGCACTGATCACGTGGCTGATCATACACTGCTCACGTAACTGATCATGCACACATCACGTGGCTATCATGCACTGCTCACGTGGCTCGTCATGGAATGATCACGTAGCTACCATATACTGGTCACGTGACTGATCATGCACTGATCACGTAAATGATCATGCACTGATCACGTGACTGATCATGCACTGATCACGTGACTGATCATGCACTGATCACGTGGCTATCATGCACTGCTCACGTGGCTGATCATGCAACGATCACGTAGCAACCATGTACTGGTCACGTGACTGATCATGCACTGATCACGTAATTGATCATGCACTGATCACGTGGCTCATCATGCACTGATCACGTGGCTGATCACACATGATCACGTGACTGATCATGCACTGATCACGTGGCTATCATGCACTGATCACGTGGCTATCATGCACTGATCACGTGGCTGATCACACACGATCACATGACTGATCATGCACTGATCACGTGGCTATCATGCACTGATCACGTGGCTATCATGCACTGATCACGTGGCTGATCATGCAATGATCACGTAGCTATCATGCACTGATCACGTGACTGATCATGCACTGATCACGTGGCTGATCATGCACTGATCACGTGACTGATCATGCACTGATCACGTGACTGATCATGCACTGATCACGTGACTGATCATGCACTGATCACGTGGCTATCATGCACTGATCACGTGGCTGATCATGCAATGATCACGTAGCTGACCATGCACTGATCACGTGACTGATCATGCACTGATCACGTAACTGATCATGCACTGATCACGTGGCTGATCATGCACTGATCACGTGGCTGATCATGCACTGATCACGTGACTGATCATGCACTGATCACGTGACTGATCATGCACTGATCACGTGGCTATCATGCACTGATCACGTGGCTGATCATGCACTGATCACGTGCCTGATCATGCACTGATCACATGACTGATCATGCACTGATCACGTGACTGATCATGCACTGATCACGTGGCTATCATGCACTACTCACGTGGCTGATCATGCAATGATCATGTAGCTACCATGTACTGGTCACGTGACTGATCATACACCATCAGGTGACTGATCATGCACTGATCACGTGGCTATCATGCACTGATCACGTGGCTGATCATGCACTGATCACGTGCCTGATCATGCACTGATCACGTGACTGATCATGCACTGATCACGTGGCTATCATGCACTGATCACGTGGCTGATCATGCACTGATCACGTGGCTGATCATGCACTGATACCGTGACTGATCATGGACTGATCACATGACTATCATGCAGTGATCACGTGACTTAATGCGCTGATCATGTGACTGATCATGCACTGATCATGTTTGCTATCATACACTGATCATGTGCCTCTGGAGGCAATAAACAAAGAGCTGAGTAGGCACGAATCAAACAGTCAGCAGGCAATAATCATGGAACTCAGGTGTGAGGAATCATGCTGCTCAGCTGGCAATAATCAAGCAGCTGATCAGGCAGGAATTACGCAGCACAGCTGATAATTGTCAAGCAGATGACAGGCAGGAATCGTGCAGCTCAGCTGGCAATTGTCAAGCAGATGAGCAGACAGTAATCACGCAGCTCATCATGCACTGATCACGTGACTGATCATGCACTGATCACGTGGCTGATCATGCACTGATCACGTGACTGATCATGCACTGATCACGTGGCTATCATGCACTGATCACGTGGCTGATCATGCACTGATCACGTGGCTGATCATGCACTGATCACGTGACTGAGCATGGACTGATCACATGACTATCATGTAGTGATCACGTGACTTAATGGCACTGATCATGTGACTGATCATGCACTGATAATGTTTGCTATCATATACTGATCATGTGCCTCTGGAGGCAATAAACAAAGAGCTGAGTAGGCACGAATTATACAGTCAGCAGGCAATAATCATGGAACTCAGCTGTGAGGAATCATGCTGCTCAGCTGGCAATAATCAAGCAGCTAGCAGGCAGGAATTACGCAGCACAGCTGGCAATTGTCAAGCAGATGACAGGCAGGAATCGTGCAGCTCAGCTGGCAATTGTCAAGCAGATGAGCAGACAGTAATCACGCAGCTCAGCAGGCCCTGATCACGTGACTGAGCAGGCACTGTTCACGTGGCTGATCATACACTGATCACGTGATGATCATGCACTGATCACGTGGATATCATGCACTGATCACGTGGCTGATCATACACTGATCACGTGTCTGACCATGCACTGATCACGTGGCTGATCATACACTGATCACGTAACTGATCATGCACTGATCACGTGGCTATCATGCACTGATCACGTGGCTGATCATGCACTGATCACGTGGCTGATCACACACCTGTCTCGTGACATATCATGCACTGATCACGTGGCACTCATGCACTGATCACGTGGCTGATCATACTCTGCTCACGTAACTCATCCTGCACACATCACGTGGCTATCATGCACTGCTCACGTGGCTGTCATGGAATGATCACGTAGCTACCATATACTGGTCACGTGACTGATCATGCAAGATCACGTAAATGATCATGCACTGTTCACGTGACTGATCATGCACTGATCACGTGACTGATCATGCACTGATCACGTGGCTATCATGCACTGCTCACGTGGCTGATCATGCACGATCACGTAGCAACCATGTACTGGTCACGTGACTGATCATGCACTGATCACGTAATTGATCATGCACTGATCACGTGGCTCATCATGCACTGATCACGTGGCTGATCACACATGTATCACGTGACTGATCATGCACTGATCACGTGGCTATCATGCACTGATCACGTGGCTATCATGCACTGATCACGTGGCTGATCATGCACTGATCATGACTGATCATGCACTGATCACGTGGCTATCATGCACTGATCACGTGGCTATCATGCACTGATCACGTGGCTGATCATGCACTGATCACGTAGCTATCATGTACTGATCACGTGACTGATCATGCACTGATCACGTGGCTGATCATGCACTGATCACGTGACTGATCATGCACTGATCACGTGACTGATCATGCACTGATCACGTGACTGATCATGCACTGATCACGTGGCTATCATGCACTGATCACGTGGCTGATCATGCACTGATCACGTAGCTGATCATGCACTGATCACGTGACTGATCATGCACTGATCACGTGACTGATCATGCACTGATCACGTGGCTGATCATGCACTGATCACGTGGCTGATCATGCACTGATCACGTGACTGATCATGCACTGATCACGTGACTGATCATGCACTGATCACGTGGCTATCATGCACTGATCGTGGCTGATCATGCACTGATCACGTGCTGATCATGCACTGATCACGTGACTGATCATGCACTGATCACGTGACTGATCATGCACTGATCACGTGGCTATCATGCACTGATCACGTGGCTGATCATGCACTGATCACGTGCCTGATCATGCACTGATCACGTGACTGATCATGCACTGATCACATGGCTATCATGAACTGATCACGTGGCTGATCATGCACTGATCACGTGGCTGATCATGCACTGATACCGTGACTGAGCATGGACTGATCACATGACTATCATGTAGTGATCACGTGACTTAATGGCGCTGATCATGTGACTGATCATGCGCTGATCATGTTTGCTATCATACACTGATCATGTGCCTCTGGAGGCAATAAACAAAGAGCTGAGTAGGCACGAATCAAACAGTCAGCAGGCAATAATCATGGAACTCAGGTGTGAGGAATCATGCTGCTCAGCTGGCAATAATCAAGCAGCTGAGCAGGCAGGAATTACGCAGCACAGCTGACAATTGTCAAGCAGATGACAGGCAGGAATCGTGCAGCTCAGCTGGCAATTGTCAAGCAGATGAGCAGACAGTAATCACGCAGCTCAGCAGGCCCTGATCACGTGACTGAGCATGCACTGTTCACGTGGCTGATCATACGCTGCTCACGTGACTGATCATGCACTGATCACGTGGCTATCATGCACTGATCACGTGGCTGATCATACACTGCTCACGTAACTGATCATGCACTGATCACGTGGCTGATCATGCACTGATCACGTGGCTATCATGCACTGATCACGTGGCTGATCATGCACTGATCACGTGACTGATCATGCACTGATCACTGGCTATCATGCACTGATCACTGGCTATCATGCACTGATCACGTGGCTGATCATGCACTGATCACGTGACTGATCATGCACTGATCACGTCTATATCATGCACTGATCACGTGACTGATCATGCACTGATCACGGATGATCACACTGATCATGTGACTGATCATGCACTGATCACGTGGCTATCATGCACTGATCACGTGGCTGATCATGCACTGATCACGTAGCTATCATGCACTGATCACGTGACTGATCATGCACTGATCACGTGGCTGATCATGCACTGATCACGTGACTGATCATGCACTGATCACGTGAGTGATCATGCACTGATCACGTGACTGATCATGCACTGATCACGTGGCTATCATGCACTGCTCACGTGGCTGATCATGCACTGATCACGTAGCTACCATGTACTGATCACGTGACTGATCATGCACTGATCACGTGGCTGATCATGCACTGATCACGTGGCTGATCATGCACTGATCACGTGGCTGATCATGCACTGATCACGTGACTGATCATGCACTGATCACGTGACTGATCATGCACTGATCACGTGACTGATCATGCACTGATCACCTGCCTGATCATGCACTGATCACGTGACTGATCATGCACTGATCACATGGCTATCATGAACTGATCACGTGGCTGATCATGCACTGATCACGTGGCTGATCATGCACTGATACCGTGACTGAGCATGGACTGATCACATGACTATCATGTAGTGATCACGTGACTTAATGGCGCTGATCATGTGACTGATCATGCACTGATAATGTTTGCTATCATACACTGATCATGTGCCTCTGGAGGCAATAAACAAAGAGCTGAGTAGGCACGAATCAAACAGTCAGCAGGCAATAATCATGGAACTCAGCTGTGAGGAATCATGCTGCTCAGCTGGCAATAATCAAGCAGCTAGCAGGCAGGAATTACGCAGCACAGCTGGCAATTGTCAAGCAGATGACAGGCAGGAATCGTGCAGCTCAGCTGGCAATTGTCAAGCAGATGAGCAGACAGTAATCACGCAGCTCAGCAGGCCCTGATCACGTGACTGAGCAGGCACTGTTCACGTGGCTGATCATACACTGATCACGTGATGATCATGCACTGATCACTTGGATATCATGCACTGATCACGTGGCTGATCATACACTGTTCACGTGTCTGACCATGCACTGATCACGTGGCTGATCATACAGTGCTCAGGTAACTGATCATGCACTGATCACGTGGCTATCATGCACTGATCACGTGGCTGAACATGCACTGTTCACGTGGCTGATCACACACCTGTCACGTGACATATCATGCACTGATCACGTGGCACTCATGCACTGATCACGTGGCTGATCATACTCTGCTCACGTAACTCATCATGCACACATCACGTGGCTATCATGCACTGCTCACGTGGCTCGTCATGGAATGATCACGTAGCTACCATATACTGGTCACGTGACTGATCATGCACAGATCACGTAAATGATCATGCACTGTTCACGTGACTGATCATGTACTGATCACGTGACTGATCATGCACTGATCACGTGGCTATCATGCACTGCTCACGTGGCTGATCATGCAACGATCACGTAGCAACCATGTACTGGTCACGTGACTGATCATGCACTGATCACGTAATTGATCATGCACTGATCACGTGGCTCATCATGCACTGATCACGTGGCTGATCACACATGTATCACGTGACTGATCATGCACTGATCACGTGGCTATCATGCACTGATCACGTGGCTATCATGCACTGATCACGTGGCTGATCACACACGTATCACGTGACTGATCATGCACTGATCACGTGGCTATCATGCACTGATCACGTGGCTATCATGCACTGATCACGTGGCTGATCATGCAATGATCACGTAGCTACCATGTACTGGTCACGTGACTGATCATGCACTGATCACGTAATTGATCATGCACTGATCACGTGGCTGATCATGCACTGATCACGTGGCTGATCATGCACTGATCACGTGACTGATCATGCACTGATCACGTGGCTATCATGCACTGTGGCTGATCATGCACTGATCACGTAGCTACCATGCACTGATCACGTGACTGATCATGCACTGATCACGTGACTGATCATGCACTGATCACGTGGCTGATCATGCACTGATCACGTGCTGATCATGCACTGATCACGTGACTGATCATGCACTGATCACGTGGCTGATCATGCACTGATCACGTGGCTGATCACACATGATCACGTGACTGATCATGCACTGATCACGTGGCTATCATGCACTGATCACGTGGCTATCATGCACTGATCACGTGGCTGATCATGCACTGATCACGTGACTGATCATGCACTGATCACGTGGCTATCATGCACTGATCACGTGGCTATCATGCACTGATCACGCTGATCATGCACTGATCACGTGGCTATCATGCACTGATCACGTGACTGATCATGCACTGATCACGTGGCTGATCATGCACTGATCACGTGACTGATCATGCACTGATCACGTGGCTGATCATGCACTGATCACGTGACTGATCATGCACTGATCACGTGACTGATCATGCACTGATCACGTGGCTGATCATGCACTGATCACGTGGCTGATCATGCACTG
Source organism: Bos javanicus (assembly GCF_032452875.1). NCBI lineage: Eukaryota > Metazoa > Chordata > Mammalia > Artiodactyla > Bovidae > Bos > Bos javanicus. The sequence continues at coordinate 42,420 of NW_026894652.1, read as the reverse complement.
ATCACGTGACTGATCATGCACTGATCACGTGACTGATCATGCACTGATCACGTGGCTATCATGCACTGATCACGTGGCTGATCATGCACTGATCACGTGCCTGATCATGCACTGATCACGTGACTGATCATGCACTGATCACGTGACTGATCATGCACTGATCACGTGGCTATCATGCACTGATCACGTGGCTGATCATGCAATGATCACGTAGCTACCATGTACTGATCACGTGACTGATCATGCACTGATCACGTGACTGATCATGCACTGATCACGTGGCTATCATGCACTGATCACGTGGCTGATCATGCACTGATCACGTGCTGATCATGCACTGATCACGTGACTGATCATGCACTGATCACGTGGCTATCATGCACTGATCACGTGGCTGATCATGCACTGATCACGTGGCTGATCATGCACTGATCACGTGACTGATCATGCACTGATCACGTGACTGATCATGCACTGATCACGTGACTGATCATGCACTGATCACGTGACTGATCATGCACTGATCACGTGGCTGATCATGCACTGATCACGTGACTGATCATGCACTGATCACGTGACTGATCATGCACTGATCACGTGACTGATCATGCACTGATCACGTGGCTATCATGCACTGATCACGTGGCTGATCATGCACTGATCACGTAGCTATATGCTGATCACGTGACTGATCATGCACTGATCATGTGACTGATCATGCACTGATCACGTGGCTATCATGCACTGATCACGTGACTGATCATGCACTGATCACGTGACTGATCATGCACTGATCACGTGGCTATCATGCACTGATCACGTGGCTGATCATGCACTGATCACGTGGCTGATCATGCACTGATCACGTGACTGATCATGCACTGATCACGTGACTGATCATGCACTGATCACGTGGCTATCATGCACTGATCACGTGGCTGATCATGCACTGATCATGTAGCTACCATGTACTGGTCAGTGACTGATCATGCACTGATCACGTGACTGATCATGCACTGATCACGTGGCTATCATGCACTGATCACGTGGCTGATCATGCACTGATCACGTGGCTGATCATGCACTGATCACGTGACTGATCATGCACTGATCACGTGGCTATCATGCACTGATCACGTGGCTGATCATGCACTGATCACGTGGCTGATCATGCACTGATCACGTGACTGATCATGCACTGATCACGTGACTATCATGCACTGATCACGTGGCTATCATGCACTGATCACGTGGCTGATCATGCACTGATCACGTAGCTATCATGCACTGATCACGTGACTGATCATGCACTGATCACGTGACTGATCATGCACTGATCACGTGGCTATCATGCACTGATCACGTGACTGATCATGCACTGATCACGTCTATATCATGCACTGATCACGTGACTGATCATGCACTGATCACGTGGCTGATCATGCACTGATCACGTGGCTATCATGCACTGATCACGTGGCTGATCATGCACTGATCACGTGGCTATCATGCACTGATCACGTGACTGATCATGCACTGATCACGTGACTATCATGCACTGTTAACGTGACTGATCATGCACTGATCACGTGACTGATCATGCACTGATCACGTGGCTATCATGCACTACTCACGTGGCTGATCATGCAATGATCATGTAGCTACCATGTACTGGTCACGTGACTGATCATACACCCATCAGGTGACTGATCATGCACTGATCACGTGGCTATCATGCACTGATCACGTGGCTGATCATGCACTGATCACCTGCCTGATCATGCACTGATCACGTGACTGATCATGCACTGATCACGTGGCTGATCATGCACTGATCACGTGGCTGATCATGCACTGATCACGTGGCTGATCATGCACTGATACCGTGACTGAGCATGGACTGATCACATGACTATCATGTAGTGATCACGTGACTTAATGGCGCTGATCATGTGACTGATCATGCGCTGATCATGTTTGCTATCATACACTGATCATGTGCCTCTGGAGGCAATAAACAAAGAGCTGAGTAGGCACGAATCAAACAGTCAGCAGGCAATAATCATGGAACTCAGGTGTGAGGAATCATGCTGCTCAGCTGGCAATAATCAAGCAGCTGAGCAGGCAGGAATTACGCAGCACAGCTGACAATTGTCAAGCAGATGACAGGCAGGAATCGTGCAGCTCAGCTGGCAATTGTCAAGCAGATGAGCAGACAGTAATCACGCAGCTCAGCAGGCCCAGATCACGTGACTGAGCATGCACTGTTCACGTGGCTGATCATACACTGATCACGTAACTGATCATGCACTGATCACGTGGCTATCATGCACTGATCACGTGGCTGATCATACACTGTTCACGTGTCTGACCATGCACTGATCACGTGGCTGATCATACACTGCTCACGTAACTGATCATGCACTGATCACGTGGCTATCATGCACTGATCACGTGGCTGATCATGCACTGTTCACGTGTCTGATCATGCACTGATCACGTGGCTGATCATGCACTGATCACGTAACTGATCATGCACTGATCACGTGGCTGATCATGCACTGATCACGTGGCTATCATGCACTGATCACGTGGCTGATCATGCACTGATCACGTGACTGATCATGCACTGATCATCTGGCTATCATGCACTCATTAACTGATCATGCACTGATCACGTGGCTGATCATGCACTGATCACGTGACTGATCATGCACTGATCACGTCTATATCATGCACTGATCACGTGACTGATCATGCACTGATCACGCGGATGATCATACACTGATCATGTGACTGATCATGCACTGATCACGTGGCTATCATGCACTGATCACGTGGCTGATCATGCACTGATCACGTGAGCTATCATGCACTGATCACGTGACTGATCATGCACTGATCACGTAATTGATCATGCACTGATCACGTGACTATCATGCACTGATCACGTGACTGATCATGCACTGATCACGTGACTGATCATGCACTGATCACGTGGCTATCATGCACTACTCACGTGGCTGATCATGCAATGATCATGTAGCTACCATGTACTGGTCACGTGACTGATCATACACCCATCAGGTGACTGATCATGCACTGATCACGTGGCTATCATGCACTGATCACGTGGCTGATCATGCACTGATCACGTGCCTGATCATGCACTGATCACGTGACTGATCATGCACTGATCACGTGGCTATCATGAACTGATCACGTGGCTGATCATGCACTGATCACGTGGCTGATCATGCACTGATACCGTGACTGAGCATGGACTGATCACATGACTATCATGTAGTGATCACGTGACTTAATGGCGCTGATCATGTGACTGATCATGCGCTGATCATGTTTGCTATCATACACTGATCATGTGCCTCTGGAGGCAATAAACAAAGAGCTGAGTAGGCACGAATCAAACAGTCAGCAGGCAATAATCATGGAACTCAGGTGTGAGGAATCATGCTGCTCAGCTGGCAATAATCAAGCAGCTGAGCAGGCAGGAATTACGCAGCACAGCTGATAATTGTCAAGCAGATGACAGGCAGGAATCGTGCAGCTCAGCTGGCAAATGTCAAGCAGATGAGCAGACAGTAATCACGCAGCTCAGCAGGCCCAGATCACGTGACTGAGCATGCACTGTTCACGTGGCTGATCATACACTGATCACGTGACTGATCATGCACTGATCACGTGGCTATCATGCACTGATCACGTGGCTGATCATACACTGATCACGTGACTGATCATGCACTGATCACGTGGCTATCATGCACTGATCACGTGGCTGATCATGCACTGATCACGTGGCTGATCATGCACTGATCACGTGGCTGATCATGCACTGATCACGTGACTGATCATGCACTGATCACGTGGCTGATCATGCACTGATCAGTGGCTATCATGCACTGATCACGTGGCTGATCATGCACTGATCACGTGACTGATCATGCACTGATCACTGGCTATCATGCACTGATCACTGGCTATCATGCACTGATCACGTGGCTGATCATACACTGATCACGTGACTGATCATGCACTGATCACGTCTATATCATGCACTGATCACATGACTGATCATGCACTGATCACGTGGATGATCATGCACTGATCATGTGACTGATCATGCACTGATCACGTGGCTATCATGCACTGATCACGTGGCTGATCATGCACTGATCACGTAGCTACCATGTACTGGTCACGTGACTGATCATGCACTGATCACGTAACTGATCATGCACTGATCACGTGACTGATCATGCACTGATCACGTGGCTGATCATGCACTGATCATGTGGCTGATCATGCACTGATCACGTGGCTGATCATGCACTGATCACGTGACTGATCATGCACTGATCACGTGGCTGATCATGCACTGATCACGTGACTGATCATGCACTGATCACCTGCCTGATCATGCACTGATCACGTGACTGATCATGCACTGATCACGTGGCTGATCATGAACTGATCACGTGGCTGATCATGCACTGATCACGTGGCTGATCATGCACTGATACCGTGACTGAGCATGGACTGATCACATGACTATCATGTAGTGATCACGTGACTTAATGGCGCTGATCATGTGACTGATCATGCACTGATAATGTTTGCTATCATACACTGATCATGTGCCTCTGGAGGCAATAAACAAAGAGCTGAGTAGGCACGAATTATACAGTCAGCAGGCAATAATCATGGAACTCAGCTGTGAGGAATCATGCTGCTCAGCTGGCAATAATCAAGCAGCTAGCAGGCAGGAATTACGCAGCACAGCTGGCAATTGTCAAGCAGATGACAGGCAGGAATCGTGCAGCTCAGCTGGCAATTGTCAAGCATATGAGCAGACAGTAATCACGCAGCTCAGCAGGCCCTGATCACGTGACTGAGCAGGCACTGTTCACGTGGCTGATCATACACTGATCACGTGATGATCATGCACTGATCACTTGGATATCATGCACTGATCACGTGGCTGATCATACACTGTTCACGTGTCTGACCATGCACTGATCACGTGGCTGATCATACAGTGCTCAGGTAACTGATCATGCACTGATCACGTGGCTATCATGCACTGATCACGTGGCTGAACATGCACTGTTCACGTGGCTGATCACACACCTGTCACGTGACATATCATGCACTGATCACGTGGCACTCATGCACTGATCACGTGGCTGATCATACTCTGCTCACGTAACTCATCATGCACACATCACGTGGCTATCATGCACTGCTCACGTGGCTCGTCATGGAATGGTAACGTAGCTACCATATACTGGTCACGTGACTGATCATGCACAGATCACGTAAATGATCATGCACTGTTGACGTGACTGATCATGTACTGATCACGTGACTGATCATGCACTGATCACGTGGCTATCATGCTCTGCTCACGTGGCTGATATGCAAGGATCACGTAGCAACCATGTACTGGTCACGTGACTGATCATGCACTGATCATGTAATTGATCCTGCACTGATCACGTGGCTCATCATGCACTGATCACGTGGCTGATCACACATGTATCACGTGACTGATCATGCACTGATCACGTGGCTATCATGCACTGATCACGTGGATATCATGCTCTGATCACGTGGCTGATCACACACGTATCACATGACTGATCATGCACTGATCACGTGGCTATCATGCACTGATCACGTGGCTATCATGCACTGATCACGTGGCTGATCATGCAATGATCACGTAGCTACCATGTACTGGTCACGTGACTGATCATGCACTGATCACGTAATTGATCATGCACTGATCACGTGACTGATCATGCACTGATCACGTGACTGATCATGCACTGATCACGTGACTGATCATGCACTGATCACGTGGCTATCATGCACTGATCACGTGGCTGATCATGCACTGATCACGTAGCTACCATGCACTGATCACGTGACTGATCATGCACTGATCACGTGATTGATCATGCACTGATCACGTGGCTGATCATGCACTGATCACGTGGCTGATCATGCACTGATCACGTGACTGATCATGCACTGATCACGTGACTGATCATGCACTGATCACGTGGCTATCATGCACTGATCACGTGGCTGATCATGCACTGATCACGTGCCTGATCATGCACTGATCACATGACTGATCATGCACTGATCACGTGACTGATCATGCACTGATCACGTGGCTATCATGCACTACTCACGTGGCTGATCATGCAATGATCATGTAGCTACCATGTACAGTCACGTGAATGATCATACACTGATCAGGTGACTGATCATGCACTGATCACGTGGCTATCATGCACTGATCACGTGGCTGATCATACACTGATCACGTGCCTGATCATGCACTGATCACGTGACTGATCATGCACTGATCACGTAGCTATCATGCACTGATCACGTGGCTGATCATGCACTGATCACGTGGCTGATCATGCACTGATACGTGACTGATCATGCACTGATCACATGACTGATCATGCACTGATCACGTGGCTATCATGCACTGATCACGTGGCTGATCATGCACTGATCATGTAGCTACCATGTACTGATCACGTGACTGATCATGCACTGATCACGTGACTGATCATGCACTGATCACGTGGCTATCATGCACTGATCACGTGACTGATCATGCACTGATCACGTCTATATCATGCACTGATCACGTGACTGATCATGCACTGATCACGTGGATGATCATGCACTGATCACGTGACTGATCATGCACTGATCACGTGGCTGATCATGCACTGATCACGTGACTATCATGCACTGATCACGTGACTGATCATGCACTGATCACGTGACTGATCATGCACTGATCACGTGGCTATCATGCACTACTCACGTGGCTGATCATGCAATGATCATGTAGCTACCATGTACAGGTCAGTGACTGATCATACACCCATCAGGTGACTGATCATGCACTGATCACGTGGCTATCATGCACTGATCACGTGGCTGATCATGCACTGATCACCTGCCTGATCATGCACTGATCACGTGACTGATCATGCACTGATCACATGGCTATCATGAACTGATCACGTGGCTGATCATGCACTGATCACGTGGCTGATCATGCACTGATACCGTGACTGAGCATGGACTGATCACATGACTATCATGTAGTGATCACGTGACTTAATGGCGCTGATCATGTGACTGATCATGCGCTGATCATGTTTGCTATCATACACTGATCATGTGCCTCTGGAGGCAATAAACAAAGAGCTGAGTAGGCACGAATCAAACAGTCAGCAGGCAATAATCATGGAACTCAGGTGTGAGGAATCATGCTGCTCAGCTGGCAATAATCAAGCAGCTGAGCAGGCAGGAATTACGCAGCACAGCTGACAATTGTCAAGCAGATGACAGGCAGGAATCGTGCAGCTCAGCTGGCAATTGTCAAGCAGATGAGCAGACAGTAATCACGCAGCTCAGCAGGCCCAGATCACGTGACTGAGCATGCACTGTTCACGTGGCTGATCATACGCTGCTCACGTGACTGATCATGCACTGATCACGTGGCTATCATGCACTGATCACGTGGCTGATCATACACTGTTCACGTGACTGATCATGCACTGATCACGTGGCTGATCATGCACTGATCACGTGGCTGATCATGCACTGATCACGTGTCTGATCATGCACTGATCACGTGGCTGATCATGCACTGATCACGTAACTGATCATGCACTGATCACGTGGCTGATCATGCACTGATCACGTGGCTATCATGCACTGATCACGTGGCTGATCATGCACTGATCACGTGACTGATCATGCACTGATCATCTGGCTATCGTGCACTCATTCACTGGCTATCATGCACTGATCACGTGGCTGATCATGCACTGATCACGTGACTGATCATGCACTGATCACGTCTATATCATGCACTGATCACATGACTGATCATGCACTGATCACCCGGATGATCATACACTGATCATGTGACTGATCATGCACTGATCACGTGGCTATCATGCACTGATCACGTGGCTGATCATGCAATGATCACGTAGCTACCATGCACTGATCACGTGACTGATCATGCACTGATCACGTAATTGATCATGCACTGATCACGTGACTTATCATGCACTGATCACGTGGCTGATCATGCACTGATCACGTGACTGATCATGCACTGATCACGTGGCTATCATGCACTACTCACGTGGCTGATCATGCAATGATCATGTAGCTACCATGTACTGGTCACGTGACTGATCATACACCCATCAGGTGACGGATCCTGCACTGATCACGTGGCTGATCATGCACTGATCACGTGCCTGATCATGCACTGATCACGTGACAAATCATGCACTGATCACATGGCTATCATGAACTGATCACGTGGCTGATCATGCACTGATCACGTGGCTGATCATGCACTGATACCGTGACTGAGCATGGACTGATCACATGACTATCATGTAGTGATCACGTGACTTAATGGCGCTGATCATGTGACTGATCATGCGCTGATCATGTTTGCTATCATACACTGATCATGTGCCTCTGGAGGCAATAAACAAAGAGCTGAGTAGGCACGAATCAAACAGTCAGCAGGCAATAATCATGGAACTCAGGTGTGAGGAATCATGCTGCTCAGCTGGCAATAATCAAGCAGCTGAGCAGGCAGGAATTACGCAGCACAGCTGATAATTGTCAAGCAGATGACAGGCAGGAATCGTGCAGCTCAGCTGGCAATTGTCAAGCAGATGAGCAGACAGTAATCACGCAGCTCAGCAGGCCCAGATCACGTGACTGAGCATGCACTGTTCACGTGGCTGATCATACACTGATCACGTAACTGATCATGCACTGATCACGTGGCTATCATGCACTGATCACGTGGCTGATCATACACTGTTCACGTGTCTGACCATGCACTGATCACGTGGCTGATCATACACTGCTCACGTAACTGATCATGCACTGATCACGTGGCTGATCATGCACTGATCACGTGGCTATCATGCACTGATCACGTGGCTGATCATGCACTGATCACGTGACTGATCATGCACTGATCATCTGGCTATCATGCACTCATTAACTGGCTATCATGCACTGATCACGTGGTTGATCATGCACTGATCACGTGACTGATCATGCACTGATCACGTCTATATCATGCACTGATCACATGACTGATCATGCACTGATCACCCGGATGATCATACACTGATCATACGACAGATCATGCACTGATCACGTGGCTATCATGCACTGATCACGTGGCTGATCATGCACTGATCACGTAGCTACCATGTACTGATCACGTGACTGATCATGCACTGATCACGTAATTGATCATGCACTGATCACGTGACTTATCATGCACTGATCACGTGACTGATCATGCACTGATCACGTGACTGATCATGCACTGATCACGTGGCTATCATGCACTGCTCACGTGGCTGATCATGCAATGATCACTGGCTACCATGTACTGGTCACGTGACTGATCATGCACTGATCACGTGACTGATCATGCACTGATCACGTGGCTGATCATGCACTGATCACGTGGCTGATCATGCACTGATCACGTGACTGATCATGCACTGATCACGTGCCTGATCATGCACTGATCACGTGACTGATCATGCACTGATCACATAGCTATCATGCACTGATCACGTGGCTGATCATGCACTGATCACGTGGCTGATCATGCACTGATACCGTGACTGAGCATGGACTGATCACATGACTATCATGTAGTGATCACGTGACTTAATGGCGCTGATCATGTGACTGATCATGCACTGATAATGTTTGCTATCATATACTGATCATGTGCCTCTGGAGGCAATAAACAAAGAGCTGAGTAGGCACGAATCAAACAGTCAGCAGGCAATAATCATGGAACTCAGCTGTGAGGAATCATGCTGCTCAGCTGGCAATAATCAAGCAGCTGAGCAGGCAGGAATTACGCAGCACAGCTGGCAATTGTCAAGCAGATGACAGGCAGGAATCGTGCAGCTCAGCTGGCAATTGTCAAGCAGATGAGCAGACAGTAATCACGCAGCTCAGCAGGCCCTGATCACGTGACTGAGCAGGCACTGTTCACGTGGCTGATCATACACTGATCACGTGATGATCATGCACTGATCACTTGGATATCATGCACTGATCACGTGGCTGATCATACACTGTTCACGTGTCTGACCATGCACTGATCACGTGGCTGATCATACAGTGCTCAGGTAACTGATCATGCACTGATCACGTGGCTATCATGGACTGATCACGTGGCTGAACATGCACTGTTCACGTGGCTGATCACACACCTGTCACGTGACATATCATGCACTGATCACGTGGCACTCATGCACTGATCACGTGGCTGATCATACTCTGCTCACGTAACTCATCATGCACACATCAGGTGGCTATCATGCACTGCTAACGTGGCTTGTCATGGAATGATCACGTAGCTACCATATACTGGTCACGTGACTGATCATGCACAGATCACGTAAATGATCATGCACTGTTCACGTGACTGATCATGTACTGATCACGTGACTGATCATGCACTGATCACGTGGCTATCATGCTCTGCTCACGTGGCTGATCATGCAACGATCACGTAGCAACCATGTACTGGTCACGTGACTGATCATGCACTGATCACGTAATTGATCCTGCACTGATCACGTGGCTCATCATGCACTGATCACGTGGCTGATCACACATGTATCACGTGACTGATCATGCACTGATCACGTGGCTATCATGCACTGATCACGTGGCTGATCATGCACTGATCACGTCTATATCATGCACTGATCACATGACTGCCCATGCACTGATCACGTGGATGATCATACACTAATCATGTGACAGATCATGCACTGATCACGTGGCTGATCATGCACTGATCAGGTGACTTATCATGCACTGTTAACGTGAGTGATCATGCACTGATCACGTGACTGATCATGCACTGATCACGTGGCTATCATGCACTACTCACATGGCTGATCATGCAATGATCATGTAGCTACCATGTACCGGTCAGGTGACTGATCATACACCCATCAGGTGACGGATCATGCACTGATCACGTGGCTATCATGCACTGTTCACGTGGCTGATCATACACTGATCACCTGCCTGGTCATGCACAGATCACGTGACAAATCATGAACTGATCACATAGCTATCATGAACTGATCACCTGGCTGATCATGCACTGATCACGTGGCTATCATGCACTGCTCACGCGGCTGTTCATGCAATGATCACGTAGCTACCATGTACTGGTCACGTGATGATCATGCACTGATCACGTAATTGATCATGCACTGATCAGGTGACTTATCATGCACTGTTAACGTGAGTGATCATGCAGTGATCACGTGACTGATCATGCACTGATCACGTGGCTATCATGCACTACTCACGTGGCTGATCATGCAATGATCATGTAGCTACCATGTACCGGTCAGGTGACTGATCATACACCCATCAGGTGACGGATCATGCACTGATCACGTGGCTATCATGCACTGTTCACGTGGCTGATCATACACTGATCACCTGCCTGGTCATGCACAGATCACGTGACAAATCATGAACTGATCACATAGCTATCATGAACTGATCACCTGGCTGATCATGCACTGATCACGTGGCTGATCATGCACTGATACCGTGACTGAGCATGGACTGATCACATGACTATCATGTAGTGATCACGTGACTTAATGGCGCTGATCATGTGACTGATCATGCGCTGATCATGTTTGCTATCATACACTGATCATGTGCCGCTGGAGGCAATAAACAAAGAGCTGAGTAGGCACGAATCAAACAGTCAGCAGGCAATAATCATGGAACTCAGGTGTGAGGAATCATGCTGCTCAGCTGGCAATAATCAAGCAGCTGAGCAGGCAGGAATTACGCAGCACAGCTGATAATTGTCAAGCAGATGACAGGCAGGAATCGTGCAGCTCAGCTGGCAATTGTCAAGCAGATGAGCAGACGGTAATCACGCAGCTCAGCAGGCCCAGATCACGTGACTGAGCATGCACTGTTCACGTGGCTGATCATACGCTGCTCACGTAACTGATAATGCACTGATCACGTGGCTATCATGCACTGATCACGTGGCTGATCATACACTGCTCACGTAACTGATAATGCACTGATCAAGTGGCTATCATGCACTGATCACGTGGCTGATCATACACTGTTCACGTGTCTGACCATGCACTGATCACGTGGCTGATCATACACTGCTCACGTAACTGATCATGCACTGATCACGTGGCTGATCATACACTGATCAGTTGGCTATCATGCACTTTTTACTTGGCTGATCAAACACTGATCACGTGACTGATAATGCACTGATCATCTGGCTATCGTGCACTCATTAACTGGCTATCGTGCACTGATCACGTGGTTGATCATACACTGATCACGAGACTGATCATGCACTAATCACGTCTATATCATGCACTGATCACATGACTGCCCATGCACTGATCACCTGGATGATCATACACTGATCATGCGACAGATCATGCACTGATCACGTGGCTATCATGCACTGCTCACGCGGCTGTTCATGCAATGATCACGTAGCTACCATGTACTGGTCACGTGAGTGATCATGCACTGATCACGTAATTGATCATGCACTGATCAGGTGACTTATCATGCACTGTTAACGTGAGTGATCATGCACTGATCACGTGGCTATCATGCACTACTCACGTGGCTGATCATGCAATGATCATGTAGCTACCATGTACCGGTCAGGTGACTGATCATACACCCATCAGGTGACGGATCATGCACTGATCACGTGGCTATCATGCACTGTTCACGTGGCTGATCATACACTGATCACCTGCCTGGTCATGCACAGATCACGTGACAAATCATGAACTGATCACATAGCTATCATGAACTGATCACCTGGCTGATCATGCACTGATCACGTGGCTGATCATGCACTGATACCGTGACTGAGCATGGACTGATCACATGACTATCATGTAGTGATCACGTGACTTAATGGCGCTGATCATGTGACTGATCATGCGCTGATCATGTTTGCTATCATACACTGATCATGTGCCTCTGGAGGCAATAAACAAAGAGCTGAGTAGGCACGAATCAAACAGTCAGCAGGCAATAATCATGGAACTCAGCTGTGAGGAATCATGCTGCTCAGCTGGCAATAATCAAGCAGCTGAGCAGGCAGGAATTACGCAGCACAGCTGATAATTGTCAAGCAGATGACAGGCAGGAATCGTGCAGCTCAGCTGGCAATTGTCAAGCAGATGAGCAGACGGTAATCACGCAGCTCAGCAGGCCCAGATCACGTGACTGAGCATGCACTGTTCACGTGGCTGATCATACGCTGCTCACGTAACTGATAATGCACTGATCACGTGGCTATCATGCACTGATCACGTGGCTGATCATACACTGTTCACGTGTTTGACCATGCACTGCTCACGTAACTGATCATGCACTGATCACGTGGCTGATCATACACTGATCAGTTGGCTATCATGCACTTATTACTTGGCTGATCATACACTGATCACGTGACTGATAATGCACTGATCATCTGGCTATCGTGCACTCATTAACTGGCTATCGTGCACTGATCACGTGGTTGATCATGCACTGATCACGAGACTGATCATGCACTAATCACGTCTATATCATGCACTGATCACATGACTGCCCATGCACTGATCACCCGGATGATCATACACTGATCATGCGACAGATCATGCACTGATCACGTGGCTATCATGCACTGCTCACGCGGCTGTTCATGCAATGATCACGTAGCTACCATGTACTGGTCACGTGAGTGATCATGCACTGATCACGTAATTGATCATGCACTGATCAGGTGACTTATCATGCACTGTTAACGTGAGTGATCATGCACTGATCACGTGACTGATCATGCACTGATCTCGTGGCTATCATGCACGGCTCATGTGGCTGAACATGCAATGATCACCTAGCTACCATATACTGGTCACGTGACTGATCATGCACTGATCACGTAATTGATCATGCACTGATCATGTGGCTGATCATGCACTGATCACGTGGCTGATCATCCACTGATCACGTGACTGATCATGCACTGATCACGTGATTGATCATGCACTGATCACGTGACTGATCATGCACTGATCACCTGCCTGGTCATGCACAGATTACCTGACTGATCATGCACTGAACACGTGACTGATCATGCACTGATCACGTGGCTATCATGCACTACTCACGTGGCTGATCATGCAATGATCATGTAGCTACCATGTACCGGTCAGGTGACTGATCATACACCCATCAGGTGACGGATCATGCACTGATCACGTGGCTATCATGCACTGTTCACGTGGCTGATCATACACTGATCACCTGCCTGGTCATGCACAGATCACGTGACAAATCATGAACTGATCACATAGCTATCATGAACTGATCACCTGGCTGATCATGCACTGATCACGTGGCTGATCATGCACTGATACCATGACTGAGCATGGACTGATCACATGACTATCATGTAGTGATCACGTGACTTAATGGCGCTGATCATGTGACTGATCATGCGCTGATCATGTTTGCTCTCATACACTGATCATGTGCCTCTGGAGGAAATAAACAAAGAGCTGAGTAGGCACGAATCAAACAGTCAGCAGGCACCAATCATGGAACTCAGGTGTGAGGAATCATGCTGCTCAGCTGGCAATAATCAAGCAGCTGAGCAGGCAGGAATTACGCAGCACAGCTGGCAATTGTCAAGCAGATGACAGGCAGGAATCGTGCAGCTCAGCTGGCAATTGTCAAGCAAATGAGCAGACAGTAATCACGCAGCTCAGCAGGCCCTGATCACGTGACTGAGCATGCACTGTTCACGTGGCTTATCATACACTGATAACGTGATGATCATGCAATGATCACTTGGATATCATGCACTGATCACGTGGCTGATCATACTCTGCTCACGCAACTCATCATGCACACATGACGTGGCTATCATGCACTGCTCACGTGGTTCATCATGGAATGATCACGAAGCTACCATATAATGGTCACGTGACTGATCATGCACAGATCACGTAAATGATCATGCACTGTTCACGTGACTGATCATGTACTGATCATGTTATTGATAATGCACTGATCACGTGGCTATCATTCTCTGCTCACGTGGCTGATCTTGCAACGTTCATGTAGCAAGCATGTACTGGTCTCGTGACTGATCATGCACTGATCACGTAATTGATCCTGCACTGATCCGGTGGCTGATCACACACGTATCAATTGACTGATCATGTACAGATCAAGTGACTAATCATGAAGTGATCACGTGGCTATCCTGCACTGATCACGTGGATATCATGCACTGATCACGTGACTGATCATGCACTGATCACGTGGCTATCATGCACTGATCACGTGGCTATCATGCACTGATATCATGCACTTGTCACGTGGCTGATCACACACGTATCACGTGACTGATCATGCACTGATCACGTTGCTATCATGCACAGATCACGTGGCTGATCATGCACTGATCACGTGGCTGATCATGCACTGATCACGTGGCTCATCATGCACTGATCACGTGGCTGATCACACA
Organism: Bos javanicus; assembly: GCF_032452875.1. Taxonomy (NCBI): domain Eukaryota; kingdom Metazoa; phylum Chordata; class Mammalia; order Artiodactyla; family Bovidae; genus Bos; species Bos javanicus. Next base: position 26,720 of record NW_026894652.1, on the reverse strand, counting down.
TGTATCACATGACTGATTATGCACTGATCACGTGGCTTTCATGCACTGATCACGTGGCTATCATGCACTGATCACGTGGATATCATACACTGATCACGTGGCTATCATGCACTGTATCATGCACTGATCACGTGGCTGATCACACACGTATCACATGACTGATCATGCACTGATCACGTGACTATCATGCACTGATCACGTGGCTGATCATGCAATGATCACGTTGCTTCCATGTACTGGTCACGTGACTGATCATGCACTGATCATGTGACAATCACTCACTGATCACGTGGCTATCATGCACTGATCACGTGGCTGATCATGCAATGATCACGTAGCTACCATGTACTGGGCACGTGACTGATCATGCACTGACCGCATAATTGATCCTGCACTGATCACGTGGCTATCACGCATTGATCACGTGGCTGATCATGCACTGATCACGTGGCTCATCATACAGTGATCACGTGGATGAACATACACTGATCACGTGACTGATCATGCACTGATCACGTGGCTATCATGCACTGCTCACGTGGCTGATCATGCAATGATCACGCACTACGATGTACTAGTCAAATGATTGATCATGTACATATCACGTGACCAATCATGAATTGATCACGTGACTGATCATGCACTGATCACGTGCCTATCCTGCACTGATCACGTGGATATCATGCACTGATCACGTGGCTGATTACACACGTATCACGTGACAGATCATGCAATGATCACGTGACTGACCATGCACTGATCCGTGATGATCATCACTGAACAGTTGGGTATCATGCACTGATTACTTGGCTGATCATACACTGATCATGTGACAGAACATGCAGTGATCACGTGGCTATCATGCACTGATCAAGTGGCTGATCATGCAATTTTCACGTAGCTACCATGTACTGGTCACGTGACTGATCATGCACTGATCACGTAATTGATCATGCACTGATCATGTGGCTGATCATGCACTGATCACGTGGCTGATCATACACTGATCACGTGACTGATCGTGAACTGATCACGTGACTGATCATGCACTGATCACGTGACTGATCAAGCCTTGATCATGTGGCTGATCATGCACTGATCACGTGGCAATCATGCACTGATCACGTGGCTGATCATACTCTGCTCACATAACTAATCATGCACACATCACGTGGCTATCATGCACTGCTCACGTGGTTGGTCATGCAATGATCACTAGCTACCATATAATGGTCACGTGATTCATCATGCACAGATCACGTAAATGATCATGCACTGTTCATGTGACTGATCCTGTACTGATCACGTGACTGATAATGCACTGATCACGTGACTGATCATCCACTGAACAGTTGGCTATCATGCACTGATTACTTGGCTATCATACACTGATCACGAGACTGATCATGCACTGATCATGTCTATATCATGCACTGAACACATGACGACCCATGCAGTGAAGACTTGGATGATCATACACTGTTCACGTGTCTGATCATGCACTGATCACGTGGCTGTTCATACACTGCTCATGTAGCTGATCATGCACTGATCACGTGTCTATCATGCAGTGCTCACGTGGCTGATCCTGCAATGATCACGTAGCTAACATGTACTGGTCACGTGACTGATCATGCAATGGTAAAGTAATTGATCATGCACTGATCACGTGGCTGATCACACACGTATCACGTGACTGATCATGCACTGATCACGTGGCTATCATGCACTGATCACGTGGCTATCATGCACTGATCACGTGGCTGATCATGCAATGATCACGTAGCTACCATGTACTGGTCACGTGACTGATCATGCACTGATCACAAGGCTCTCATACACTGATCACGTGGCTATCATGCACTGACCACGTGGATATCATGCACTGATCACGTGGCTGATCATCCACTGATCACGTGACTGATCATGCACTGATCACGTGACTGATCATGCACTGATCACGTGGATATCATGCACTGATCACTTGGCTGGTCATACACTATCACGTGCCTGGTCATGCACAGATTACATGACTGATCATGCACTGAACACGTGACTGATCATGCACTGATCACGTGGCTATCATGCACTACTCACGTGGCTGATCATGCAATGATCATGTAGCTACCATGTACCGGTCAGGTGACTGATCATACACCCATTAGGTGACGGATCATACACTGATCACCTGCCTGGTCATGCACAGATCACGTGACAAATCATGAACTGATCACATAGCTATCATGAACTGATCACCTGGCTGATCATGCACTGATCACGTGGCTGATCATGCACTGATACCGTGACTGAGCATGGACTGATCACATGACTATCATGTAGTGATCACGTGACTTAATGGCGCTGATCATGTGACTGATCTTGCGCTGATCATGTTTGCTATCATACACTGATCATGTGCCTCTGGAGGCAATAAACAAAGAGCTGAGTAGGCTCGAATCAAACAGTCAGCATGTAATAATCATGGAACTCAGGTGTGAGGAATCATGCTGCTCAGCTGGCAATAATCAAGCAGCTGAGCAGGCAGGAATTACGCAGCACAGCTGGCAATTGTTAAGCAGATGACAGGCAGGAATCGTGCAGCTCAGCTGGCAATTGTCAAGCAGATGAGCAGACAGTAATCACACAGCTCAGCAGGCCCTGATCACGTGACTGAGGATGCACTATTCATATGGCTTATCATACACTGATCACGTGATAATCATGCACTGATCACTTGGATATCATGCACTGATCACGTGGCTGATCATACACTGTTTACGTGTCTGACCATGCACTGATCACGTGGCTGATCATACACTGCTCAGGTAACTGATCATGCACTGATCACGTGGCTATCATGCACTGATCACGTGGCTGAACAATCACTGTTCACGTGGCTGATCACATACCTGTCACGTGACATATCATGCACTGATCACTTGGCACTCATGCACTGATCACGTGGCTGATCATACTCTGCTCACATAACTGATCATGCACACATCACGTGGCTATCATGCACTGCTCACGTGGCTCGTCTTGGAATGATCACGTAGCTACCATATACTGGTCACGTGACTGATCATGCACAGATCACGTAAATGATCATGCACTGTTCACGTGACTGATCATGTACTGATCACGTGACTGATCATGCACTGATCACGTGGCTATCATTCTCTGCTCACGTGGCTGATCATGCAACGATCACGTAGCAAGCATGTACTGGTCTCGTGACTGATCATGCACTGATCACGTAATTGATCCTGCACTGATCCGGTGGCTGATCACACACGTATCACGTGACTGATCATGTACAGATCAAGTGACTAATCATGAAGTGATCACGTGGCTATCCTGCACTGATCACGTGGATATCATGCACTGATCACGTGGCTGATCACACACGTATTACGTGACTGATCATGCACTGATCACGTGGCTATCATGCACTGATCACGTGGCTATCATGCACTGATATCATGCACTTGTCACGTGGCTGATCACACACGTATCACGTGACTGATCATGCACTGATCACGTTGCTATCATGCACAGATCACGTGGCTGATCATGCACTGATCACGTGGCTGATCATGCACTGATCACGTGGCTCATCATGCACTGATCACGTGGCTGATCACACATGTATCACATGACTGATTATGCACTGATCACGTGGCTTTCATGCACTGATCACGTGGCTATCATGCACTGATCACGTGGATATCATACACTGATCACGTGGCTATCATGCACTGTATCATGCACTGATCACGTGGCTGATCACACACGTATCACATGACTGATCATGCACTGATCACGTGACTATCATGCACTGATCACGTGGCTGATCATGCAATGATCACGTTGCTTCCATGTACTGGTCACGTGACTGATCATGCACTGATCACGTGACAATCACTCACTGATCACGTGGCTATCATGCACTGATCACGTGGCTGATCATGCAATGATCACGTAGCTACCATGTACTGGGCACGTGACTGATCATGCACTGACCGCATAATTGATCCTGCACTGATCACGTGGCTCATCACGCATTGATCACGTGGCTGATCATGCACTGATCACGTGGCTCATCATACAGTGATCACGTGGATGAACATACACTGATCACGTGACTGATCATGCACTGATCACGTGGCTATCATGCACTGCTCACGTGGCTGATCATGCAATGATCACGCAGCTACGATGTACTAGTCAAATGATTGATCATGTACATATCACGTGACCAATCATGAATTGATCACGTGACTGATCATGCACTGATCACGTGCCTATCCTGCACTGATCACGTGGATATCATGCACTGATCACGTGGCTGATTACACACGTATCACGTGACAGATCATGCAATGATCACGTGACTGACCATGCACTGATCACGTGAGTGATCATCCACTGAACAGTTGGGTATCATGCACTGATTACTTGGCTGATCATACACTGATCATGTGACAGAACATGCAGTGATCACGTGGCTATCATGCACTGATCAAGTGGCTGATCATGCAATTTTCACGTAGCTACCATGTACTGGTCACGTGACTGATCATGCACTGATCACGTAATTGATCATGCACTGATCATGTGGCTGATCATGCACTGATCACGTGGCTGATCATACACTCATCACGTGACTGATCGTGAACTGATCACGTGACTGATCATGCACTGATCACGTGACTGATCAAGCCTTGATCATGTGGCTGATCATGCACTGATCACGTGGCAATCATGCACTGATCACGTGGCTGATCATACTCTGCTCACATAACTGATCATGCACACATCATGTGGCTATCATGCACTGCTCACGTGGTTGGTCATGCAACGATCACTAGCTACCATATAATGGTCACGTGATTCATCATGCACAGATCACGTAAATGATCATGCACTGTTCATGTGACTGATCCTGTACTGATCACGTGACTGATAATGCACTGATCACGTGACTGATCATCCACTGAACAGTTGGCTATCATGCACTGATTACTTGGCTTATCATACACTGATCACGAGACTGATCATGCACTGATCATGTCTATATCATGCACTGAACACATGACGACCCATGCAGTGAAGACTTGGATGATCATACACTGTTCACGTGTCTGATCATGCACTGATCACGTGGCTGTTCATACACTGCTCATGTAGCTGATCATGCACTGATCACGTGTCTATCATGCAGTGCTCACGTGGCTGATCCTGCAATGATCACGTAGCTAACATGTACTGGTCACATGACTGATCATGCAATGGTAAAGTAATTGATCATGCACTGATCACGTGGCTGATCACACACGTATCACGTGACTGATCATGCACTGATCACGTGGCTATCATGCACTGATCACGTGGCTATCATGCACTGATCACGTGGCTGATCATGCAATGATCACGTAGCTACCATGTACTGGTCACGTGACTGATCATGCACTGATCACAAGGCTCTCATACACTGATCACGTGGCTATCATGCACTGACCACGTGGATATCATGCACTGATCACGTGTCTGGTCATGCACAGATTACATGACTGATCATGCACTGAACACGTGACTGATCATGCACTGATCACGTGGCTATCATGCACTACTCACGTGGCTGATCATGCAATGATCATGTAGCTACCATGTACCGGTCAGGTGACTGATCATACACCCATTAGGTGACGGATCATACACTGATCACCTGCCTGGTCATGCACAGATCACGTGACAAATCATGAACTGATCACATAGCTATCATGAACTGATCACCTGGCTGATCATGCACTGATCACGTGGCTGATCATGCACTGATACCGTGACTGAGCATGGACTGATCACATGACTATCATGTAGTGATCACGTGACTTAATGGCGCTGATCATGTGACTGATCTTGCGCTGATCATGTTTGCTATCATACACTGATCATGTGCCTCTGGAGGCAATAAACAAAGAGCTGAGTAGGCTCGAATCAAACAGTCAGCATGTAATAATCATGGAACTCAGGTGTGAGGAATCATGCTGCTCAGCTGGCAATAATCAAGCAGCTGAGCAGGCAGGAATTACGCAGCACAGCTGGCAATTGTTAAGCAGATGACAGGCAGGAATCGTGCAGCTCAGCTGGCAATTGTCAAGCAGATGAGCAGACAGTAATCACACAGCTCAGCAGGCCCTGATCACGTGACTGAGGATGCACTATTCATATGGCTTATCATACACTGATCACGTGATAATCATGCACTGATCACTTGGATATCATGCACTGATCACGTGGCTGATCATACACTGTTTACGTGTCTGACCATGCACTGATCACGTGGCTGATCATACACTGCTCAGGTAACTGATCATGCACTGATCACGTGGCTATCATGCACTGATCACGTGGCTGAACAATCACTGTTCACGTGGCTGATCACATACCTGTCACGTGACATATCATGCACTGATCACTTGGCACTCATGCACTGATCACGTGGCTGATCATACTCTGCTCACATAACTGATCATGCACACATCACGTGGCTATCATGCACTGCTCACGTGGCTCGTCTTGGAATGATCACGTAGCTACCATATACTGGTCACGTGACTGATCATGCACAGATCACGTAAATGATCATGCACTGTTCACGTGACTGATCATGTACTGATCACGTGACTGATCATGCACTGATCACGTGGCTATCATTCTCTGCTCACGTGGCTGATCATGCAACGATCACGTAGCAACCATGTACTGGTACATGACTGATCATGCACTGATCACGTGGCTCATCATGCACTGATCACGTGGATATCATGCACTGATCACGTGGCTGATCACACTGGTATAACGTGACTGATCATGCACTGATCACGTGGCTCTCATGCACTGATCACGTGGCTATCATGCACTGATCACGTGGATATCATGCACTGATCACGTGGCTGATCACACACGTATCACATGACTGATCATGCACTGATCACGTGGCTATCATGCAGTGATCACGTGGCTATCATGCACTGATCACGTGGCTGAACACGCAATGATCACGTAACTACCATGTACTGGTCACGTGACTGATGATGCACTGATCACGTAATTGATCCTGCACTGATCACATGGCTCATCACGCACTGATCCGGTGGCTGATCCACACGTATCACGTGACTGATCATGTACAGATCACGTGAATAATCATGAAGTGATCACGTGGCTATCCTGCACTGATCACGTGGATATCATGCACTGATCACGTGGCTGATCACACACGTATCACATAACTGATCATGTACAGATCACGTGAATAATCATGCACTGATCACGTGACTTATCATGCACTGATCACGTGGCTATCATGCACTGATCACGTGGCTGATCATGCAAAGATCACGTAGCTACCATGCACTGCTCACGTGGCTGATCATGCAATTATCACGCAGCTACCATGTACTGGTCACATGACTGATCATGCACTGATCACATAATTGATCATGCACTGATCACCTGGCTTATCATGCATTGATCACGTGACTGATCATGTGCTGATCATGTTGGTGTCCCACACTCATCATGTGCCTCTGGAGGCAATGAACACAGAGCTGAGTAGGCAGGAATCAGTCAGCAGGCTATAATCATGGAACTCAGCTCTGAAAAATCATGCTGCTCAGCTGGCAATAATCAAGTAGATGAGCAGGCAGAAATTACGCAGCACAGGTGGCAATTGTCAAGGAGATGACAGGCAGGAATCGTGCAGCTCAGCTGGAAATTGTCAAGCAGAAGAGCAGACAGCAATCACGCAGCTCAGCAGGCCCTGATTACGTGACTGAGCATGCACTGTTCACATGGCTGATCACACACCTATCACGTGACTGATCATGCACTGATCATGTGACTGATCATGCACTGATCACGTAGCTATCTTGCACTGATCACTTGGCTGATCATACACTCATCACGGGAGTGATCGTGCACTGATCACGGCGCTATCATGCATTGACTACATGACTCCATATGCACTGATCACGAGGATGATCATGCACTGATCACGTGACTGACCATGCACTGATCATGTGACTGATCATGCACTGATCACGTGGCTGATCATGCACTGATACCGTGACTGAGCATGGACTGATCACATGACTATCATGTAGTGATCACGTGACTTAATGACGCTGATCATGTGACTGATCATGCGCTGATGATGTTTGCTCTCATACACTGATCATGTGCCTATGGAGGCAATAAACAAAGAAATGAGTAGGCACGAATCATACAGTGAGCAGGCAATAGTCATGGAACTCAGCTGTGAGGAATCATGCTGCTCAGCTGGCAATAATCAAGCAGCTGAGCAGGCAGGAATTACGCAGCACAGCTGGCAATTGTCAAGCAGATGACAGGCAGGATTCGTGCAGCTCAGCTGGCAATTGTCAAGCAGATGAGCAGACAGTAATCACGCAGCTCAGCAGGCCCTGATCACGTGACTGAGCATGCACTGTTCACGTGGCTGATCATACACTGATCACGTGATTGATCATGCACTGATCACTTGGATATCATGCACTGATCACGTGGCTGATCATACACTGTTCACATGTCTGACCATGCACTGATCAAGTGGCTGATCATACACTGATCACGTAACTGATCATGCACTGATCACGTGGCTATCATGCACTGATCACGTGACTGATCATGCACTGATCACGTAGCTACCATGTACTGGTCACGTGAGTGATCATGCACTGATCACTTAATTGATCATACACTGATCAGGTGACTTATCATGCACTGTTCACGTGACTGATCATGCACTGATCACGTGGATACCATGCACTGATCACTTGGCTGGTCATACACTATCACGTGCCTGGTCATGCACAGATTACATGACTGATCATGCACTGAACACGTGACTGATCATGCACTGATCACGTGGCTATCATGCACTACTCACGTGTCTGATCATGCAATGATCATGTAGCTACCATGTACCGGTCAGGTGACTGATCATACACCCATCAGGTGACGGATCATGCACTGAACACTTGGCTGATCATACACTGATCACCTGCCTGGTCACGCACAGATCACGTGACAAATCATGAACTGATCTCATAGCTATCATGAACTGATCACCTGGCTGATCATGCACTGATCACGTGGCTGATCATGCACTGATACCGTGACTGAGCATAGACTGATCACATGACTATCATGTAGTGATCACGTGACTTAATGGTGCTGATCATGTGACTGATCTTGGTCTGATCATGTTTGGTATCATACACTGATCATGTGCCTCTGGAGGCAATAAACAAAGAGCTGAGTAGGCACGAATCAAACAGTCAGCAGGTAATAATCATGGAACTCAGGTGTGAGGAATCATGCTGCTCAGCTGGCAATAATCAAGCAGCTGAGCAGGCAGGAATTACGCAGCACAGCTGGCAATTGTTAAGCAGATGACAGGCAGGAATCGTGCAGCTCAGCTGGCAATTGTCAAGCAGATGAGCAGACAGTAATCACGCAGCTCAGCAGGCCCTGATCACGTGACTGAGGATGCACTATTCATATGGCTTATCATACACTGATCACGTGATAATCATGCACTGATCACGTGGCTATCATGCACTGATCACGTGGCTGAACATGCACTGTTCACGTGGCTGATCACACACCTGTCACGTGACATATCATGCACTGATCACGTGGCACTCATGCACTGATCACGTGGCTGATCATACTCTGCTCACATAACTGATCATGCACACATCACGTGGCTATCATGCACTGCTCACGTGGCTCGTCTTCGAATGATCACGTAGCTACCATATACTGGTCACGTGACTGATCATGCACTGATCACGTGGCTATCATGCTCTGCTCACGTGGCTATCATGCACTGATCACGTGGCTGAACACGCAATGATCATATAACTACCATGTACTGGTCACGTGACTGATGATGCACTGATCACGTAATTGATCCTGCACTGATCACATGGCTCATCACGCACTGATCCGGTGGCTGATCACACACGTATCACGTGACTGATCATGTACAGATCACGTGAATAATCATGAAGTGATCACGTGGCTATCCTGCACTGATCACGTGGATATCATGCACTGATCACGTGGCTGATCACACATGTATCACGTGACTTATCATGTACAGATCACGTGGCTATCATGCACTGATCACGTGGCTGATCATGCAAAGATCACGTAGCTACCATGCACTGGTCACGTGACTGATCATGCACTGATCAGGTAATTGATCATGCACTGATCACGTGACTGATCATGCACAGATCACGGGACTGATCATGCACAGATCACGTGACTGATCATGCACTGATCACGTGGCTATCATGCACTGCTCACGTGGCTGATCATGCAATTATCACGCAGCTACCATGTACTGCTCACATGACTGATCATGCACTGATCACATAATTGATCATGCACTGATCACCTGGCTTATCATGCACTGTTCCCGTGACTGATCATGCACTGATCACGTGGCACTCAAGCACTGATCACGTGGCTGATCATACTCTGTTCACGTAACTCATCATGCACACATCATGTGGCTATCATGCACTGCTCACGTGGTTCGTCATGGAATGATCACGTAGCAACCATATACTGGTCACGTGACTGATCATGCACAGATCACGTAAATGATCATGCACTGTTCACGTGACTGATCATGTACTGATCTCGTGACTGATCATGTACTGATCACGTGGCTATCATGCTCTGCTCACGTGGATGATCATGCAACGATCACGTAGCAACCATGTACTGGTCTCGTGACTGATCATGCACTGATCTCGTGACTGATCATGCACTGATCACGTGACTGATTATGCACTGATCACGTGGCTGATCATGCACTGATCACGTGGCTATCATGCACTGATCACTTGGCTGGTCATACTGATCACGTGCCTCCTCATGCACTGATCACGTGGCTGATCATGCACTGATCACGTGACTGATCATGCACTGATCATGTGGCTATCATGCACTGATCACTTGGCTGGTCATACTGATCACGTGCCTCCTCATGCACTGATCACGTGGCTGATCATGCACTGATTACGTGGCTATCATGCAGTGATCACGTGGCTATCATGAACAGATCACATGGCTGATCATGAAATGATCACCTAGCTACCATATACTGGTCACGTGACTGATCATGCACTGATCACGTGGCTGATCATGCACTGCTCACGTGACTGATCATGCACTGTTCACGAGACTCATCATGCACTGATCACGTGGATATCATGCACTGATCACGTGTTTGATCATACACTGTTCACGTGTCTGACCATGCACTGCTCACGTGGCTGATCATACACTGTTCACGTAACTGATCATGCACTGATCACGTGGATATCATGCACTGATCACGTGGCTGAACATGCACTGTTCACGTGGCTTACCACACACCTGTCACGTGACTGATCATGCACTGATCACGTGGCTGAACATGCACTGTTCACGTGGCTTACCACACCCCGGTCACGTGACTGATCATGCACTGATCACGTGGAACTCATGCACTGCTCACGTGTCTGATCATGCAATGATCACGCAGCTACCATGTACTGGTCACATGACTGATCATGCACTGATCACATAACTGATCATGCACTGATCACCTGGCTTATCATGCATTGATCATGTGACTGATCATGTGCTGATCATGTTTGGTATCACACACTGATCATGTGCCTCTGGAGGCAATGAACATAGAGCTGAGTAGGCAGGAATCAGTCAGCAGGCTATAATCATGGAACTCACCTCTGAGAAATCATGCTGCTCAGCTGGCAATAATCAAGTAGATGAGCAGGCAGGAATTATGCAGCACAGGTGGCAATTGTCAAGGAGATGACAGGCAGGAATCGTACATCTCAGCTGGCAATTGCCAAGCAGATGAGCAGACAGTAATCACGCAGCACAGCAGGCCCTGATCACGTGACTGAGCATGCACTGTTCACGTCGCTGATCACACACCTTTCACGTGAATGATCATGCACTGATCACGTAATTGTATGCACTGCTCACGTGGCTATCATGCACTGATGACCTGGCTGATCATGCACTGATCATGTGACTGATCATGCACTGATCACGTAGCTATCTTGCACTGATCACTTGGCTGATCATACACTCATCACGGGACTGATCGTGCACTGATTACAGCGCTATCATGCATTGACTACATGACTCCACATGCACTGATCACGTGATGATCATGCACTCATCACGTGACTGACCATGCACTGATCACGTGACTGATTATGCACTGATCACGTAGCTGATCATGCACTGATCACGTGGCTATCATGCACTACTCACGTGGCTGATCATGCAATGATCACATAGCTACCATGTACTGGTCACGTGACTGATCATGCACTGATCATGTAATTGATCATGCACTGGTCATGTGGCTGATCATGCACTGATCACGTGGCTGATCATGCACTGATAACGTGGCTGATTATGCACTGATCACGTGGCTATCATGCACTGATCACTTGGCTGGTCATACTGATCACCTGCCTCGTCATGCACTGATCACGTGGCTGATCAGGCAATGATCACGTAGCTACCAAGTACTGGTCACGTGACTGATCATGCACTGATCACGTAATTGATCATGCACTGATCACGTGGCTGATCATGCACTGATCACGTAATTGATCATGCACTTATCATTTGGCTGATCATGCACTGATCACGTGGCTGATCATACACTGATTACGTGAGTGATCATGCACTGATCACGTGACTGATCATGCACTGATCACGTGGCTATCATGCACTGATCACTTGGCTGGTCATACATTGATCACTTGACTGATCATGCACTGTTCACGTGACTGATCATTTACAGATCACGTGAATAATCATGAAGTGATCACGTGGCTATCCTGCACTCATCACGTGGATAACATGCACTGATCACGTGGCTGATCACACATGTATCACGTGACTGATCATGCACTGATCACGTGGCTATCATGCACTGTTCACGTGGCTATCATACACTGATCACTTGGCTGGACATACACTGATCACGTGACTGGTCATGCACTGATCACGTGGCTGATCATGCACTGATCACGTGACTGATCATGCACTGATCTCGTGTCTGATCATGCACTGATCACGTGGCTATCATGCACTGCTCACGTGGCTGATCATGTGATGATCACGCAGGTACCATGTACTGGTCACATGACTGATCATGCACTGATACCGTGACTGAGCATGGACTGATCACATGACTATCAAGTAGTGATCACGTGACTTAATGGCTCTGATCATGTGACTGATCATGCGCTGATCATGTTTGCTATCATACACTGATCATGTGCCTCTGGAGGCAATAAACAAAGAGCTGAGTAGGCACGAATCATACAGTCAGCAGTCAATAATCATGGAACTCAGGTGTGAGGAATCATGCTGCTCAGCTGGCAATAATCAAGCAGCTGAGCAGGCAGGAATTACGCAGCACAGCTGGCAATTGTCAAGCAGATGACAGGCAGGAATCGTGCAGCTCAGCTGGCAATTGTCCAACAGATGAGCAGACAGTAATCACGCAGCTCAGCAGGCCCTGATCACGTGACTGAGCATGCACTGTTCACGTGGCTGATCATACACTGATCACGTGATTGATCATGCACTGATCACTTGGATATCATGCACTGATCACGTGGCTGATCATACACTGTGCTCGTGTCTGACCATGCACTGATCACGTTTCTGGTCATACAATGCTCACGTAACTGATCATGCACTGATCACGTGGCTATCATGCACTGATCACGTGGCGGAACATGCACTGTTCACGTGGCTGATCACACACCTGTCACGTGACATATCATGCACTGATCACGTGGCACTCATGCACTGATCACGTGGCTGATCATACTCTGCTCACGTAACTCATCATGCACACATCATGTGGCTATCATGCACTGCTCACGTGGTTCGTCATGGAATGATCACGTAGCTACCATATACTGGTCACGTGACTGATCATGCACAGATCACGTAAATGATCATGCACTGTTCACGTGACTGATCATGTACTGGTCTCGTGACTGATCATGCACTGATCACGTAATTGATCCTGCAATGATCACCTGGCTCATCACGCACTGATCCGGTGGCTGATCACACACGTATCACGTGAATGATCATGTATAGATCACGTGACTAATCATGAAGTGATCACGTGGCTATCCTGCACTGATCACGTGGATATCATGCACTGATCACGTGGCTGATCACACACGTATCACGTGACTGATCATGCACTGATCACGTGGCTATCATGCACTGATAATGTGGCTATCATGCACTGATATCATGCACTGGTCACGTGGCTTATCACACACGTATCACGTGACTGATCATGTGATGATCACGCAGGTACCATGTACTGGTCACATGACTGATCATGCACTGATCACGTGACTGATTATGCACTGATCACGTGGCTGATCATGCACTGATCACGTGGCTATCATGCACTGATCACTTGGCTGTTCATACTGATCACGTGCCTCGTCATGCACTGATCACGTGGCTGATCATGCACTGATCACGTGACTGATCATGCACTGATCATGTGGCTATCATGCGCTGATCACTTGGCTGGTCCTACTATCACGTGCCTCCTCATGCACTGATCACGTGGTTGATCATGCACTGATCACGTGGCTATCATGCAGTGATCACGTGGCTATCATGAACAGATCACATGGCTGATCATGAAATGATCACCTAGCTACCATATACTGGTCACGTGACTGATCATGCACTGATCACGTGTCTGATCATGCACTGATCACTTGAATATCATGCACTGATCACGTGACTGATCATGCACTGATCACTTGGATATCATGCACTGATCACGTGGCTGATCATACACTGTTCACTTCTCTGACCATGCACTGATCACGTGGCTAATCATACACTGCTCACGTAACTGATCATGCACTGATCACGTGGCTATCATGCACTGATCACGTGGCTATCATGCACTGATCACGTGACTGATCATGCACTGATCACGTGACTGATCATGCCCTGATCAAGTGGCTATCATGCACTGATCACCTGGCTGATCATGCAATGATCATGTAGCTACCATGTACCGGTCACGTGACCGATAATACACCCATCAGGTGACTGATCATTCACTGATCACGTGGCTATATTGCATTGTTAACGTGGCTGATCATGCACTGATACCGTGACTGAGCATGGACTGATCACATAACTATCATGTAGTGATCACGTGACTTAATGGCGCTGATCATGTGACTGATCATGCGCTGATCATGTTTGCTTTCATACACTGATCATGTGCCTCTGGAGGCAATAAACAAAGAGCTGAGTAGGCACGAATCAAACAGTCAGCAGGCAAAAATCATGGAACTCAGCTGTGAGGAATCATGCTGCTCAGCTGGCAATAATCAAGCAGCTGAGCAGGCAGAAATTACACAGCACAGCTGGCAATTGTCAAGCAGATGACAGGCAGGAATCATGCAGCTCAGCTGGCAATTGTCAAGCAGATGAGCAGACAGGAATCACGCAGCTCAGCAGGCCCTGATCACGTGACTGAGCATGCACTGTTCACCTGGCTGATCATACACTGATCACGTGATTGATCATGCACTGATCACTTGGATATCATGCACTGATCACGTGGCTGATCATACATTGTTCACGTGTCTCACCATGCACTGATCACATGGCTGATCATACACTGCTCACGTAACTGATCATACACTGATCACGTGATTGATCATGCACTGCTCACGTGGCTATCATGCACTGATGACGTGGCTGATCATGCAGTGATCACGTACGTATCTTGCATGGATCACTTGGCTGATCATACACTCATCACGGGACTGATCGTGCACTGATCATGGAGGTATCATGCATTGTCTATATGACTCCACATGCACTGATCACGTGGATGATCATGCACTGATCACGTGACTGACCATGCACTGATCACGTGGCTGATCATGCACTGATCACCTAATTGATCATGCATTGATCATTTGGCTGATCATGCACTGATCACGTGGCTGATCATACACTGATCACGTGACTGATCATGCACTGATCACGTGGCACTCATGCACTAATCACGTGGCTGATCCTATTCTGCTCACGTAACTGATCATGCACACATCAGGTGGCTATCATGCACTTCTCACCTGGCTGGTCATGCAATGTTCACATAGCTACCATATACTGGTCTCGTGACTGATCATGCACAGATCACGTAAATGATCATGCACTGTTCACGTGACTGATCATGCACTGATCACGTGACTGATCACGCACTGATCACGTGGTTATCATGCACTGCTCACGTGGCTGATCATGCAATGATCACGTAGCAACCATGTACTGGTCACGTGACTGATCATGCACTGATCACGTAATTAATCCTGCACTGATCACCTGACTCATCATGCACTGATCACGTGGCTGATCACACACGTATCACGTGACTGATCATGCACTGATCAAGTGGCTATCATGCACTGATCACCTGGCTATCATGCACTGATCACGTGGCTGATCATGCAATGATCACGTAGCTACCATTTACTGGTCACGTGACTGATCTTGCACTGATCACGTAATTGATCATGCACTGATCACGTGGCTGATCAAGCACTGATCACGTGGCTATCATGCACTGCTAACGTGGCTGATCATGAAATGATCACGCAGCTACCATGTACTGGTCACGTATGTGATCATGCACTGATCATGTGGCTGATCATGCCCTGATCACGTGACTGATCATGCACTGATCACGTGGCTATCATGCACTGATCACTTGGCTGGTCATACACTGATCACACAGCTACCATGTACTGGTCACGTGACTGATCATGCACTGATGACATAATTGATCATGCACTGATCATGTGGCTGATCATGCACTGATCACTTTCTGATCATGCACTGATCACGTGGCTATCATGCACAGATCATGTGGCTGATCATACACTGATCATCTGCCTGGTCATGCACAGATCAAGTGACTAATCATGAACTGATCACGTAGCAATCATTCACTGATCACTTGGCTGATCATGCACTGATCACGTGACTGATGATGCACTGATCACGTGGCTGATCATGCACTGATCACGTGGCTATCATGCACTGACCACGAGACTGAAAATGCACTGATCACGTCTAATCATGCACTGATCACATGACTGCCCATGCACTGATCACGTGGATGATCATACACTAATCATGTGACAGATCATGCACTGATCACGTGGCTGATCATGCACTGATACCGTGACTGAGCATGGACTGATCACATGACTATCATGTAGTGATCACGTGACTTAATGGCGCTGATCATGTGACTGATCATGCGCTGATCATGTTTGCTATCATACACTGATCATGTGCCTCTGGAGGCAATAAACAAAGAGCTGAGTAGGCACGAATCAAACTGACAGCAGGCAATAATCATGGAACTCAGCTGTGAAGAATCATGCTGCTCAGCTGGCAATAATCAAGCAGCTGAGCAGGCAGGAATTACGCAGCACAGCTGGTAATTGTCAAGCAGATGACAGGCAGGAATCGTAAAGCTCAGCTGGCAATTGTCAAGCAGATGAGCAGACGGTAATCACGCAGCTCAGCAGGCCCAGATCACGTGACTGAGCATGCACTGTTCACGTGGCTGATCATACGCTGCTCACGTAACTGATAATGCACTGATCACGTGGCTATCAGGCACTGATCACGTGGCTGATCATACAATGCTCACGTAACTGATAATGCACTGATCAAGTGGCTATCATGCACTGATCACGTGGCTGATCATACACTGTTCACGTGTCTGACCATGCACTGATCACGTGGCTGATCATACACTGCTCACGTAACTGATCATGCACTGATCACGTGGCTGATCATACACTGATCACGTAATTATTCATGCACTGATCACTTGGATATCATGCACTGATCACGTGGCTGATCATACACTGTTCACATGTCTGATCATGCACTGATCACGTGGCTGATCATACACTGCTCATGTAACTGATCATGCACTTATCACGTGGCTATCATGCACTGATCACGTGGCTGATCATGCACTGATCACGTGACTGATCATGCACTGATCACGTGACTAATCATGAAGTGATCACGTGGCTATCCTGCACTGATCACGTGGATATCATGCACTGATCACGTGGCTGATCACACACGTATCACGTGACTGATCATGCACTGATCACGTGGCTATCATGCACTGCTCACGTGGCTATCATGCACTGATCACGTGGCTATCATGCACAGATAACGTGGCTGATCATGCAATGATCACGTAGCTACCATGTACTGGTCACGTGACTGATCATGCACTGATCACGTGGCTGATCATGCACTGATCACGTGACTGATCTTGCACTGATCACGTGGCTGATCCTGCACTGATCACGTGGCTCTTCACGCACTGATCCGGTGGCTGATCACAAACGTATCACGTGACTGATCATGTATAGATCACGTGACTACTCATGAAGTGATCACGTGGCTATCCTGCACTGATCACGTGGCTATCATGCACTGATTCCGAGACTGATCATGCACTGATCACGTTTATATCATGCACTGATCACATGACTGCCCATGCACTGATCACCCGGGTGAACATACACTGATCATGTGACAGATCATGCACTGATCACGTGGCTATCATGCACTGCTCACGCGGCTGTTCATGCAATGATCACGTAGCTACCATGTACTGGTCATGTGAGTGATCGTGCACTGATCACGTAATTGATCATGCACTGATCAGTTGACTTATCATGCACTGTTCACGTGAGTGATCATGCACTGATCACGTGACTGATCATGCACTGATCTCGTGGCTATCATGCACGGCTCATGTGGCTGATCATGCAATGATCACCTAACTACCATATACTGGTCACGTGACTGATCATGCACTGATATTGTGGCTGATCATGAACTGATCACGTGGCTGATCATCCACTGATCACGTGACTGATCATGCACTGATCACGTGACTGATCATGCACTGATCACGTGGCTATCATGCACTGATAACTTGGCTGGTCATACACTGATCACGTGCCTGGTCATGCACAGATTACATGGCTGATCATGCACTGAACACGTGACTCATCATGCACTGAGCACGTGGCTATCATGCACTACTCACGTGGCTGATCATGCAATGATCATGTAGCTACCATGTACCGGTCAGGTGACTGATCATACACCCATTAGGTGACGGATCATACACTGATCACCTGCCTGATCATGCACAGATCACGTGACAAATCATGAACTGATCACATAGCTATCATGAAATGATCACCTGGCTGATCATGCACTGATCACATGGCTGATCATGCACTAATACCATGACTGAGCATGGACTAATCACTTGACTATCATGTAGTGATCACGGGACTTAATGGCGCTGATCATGTGACTGATCATGCGCTGATCATGTTTGCTTTCATACACTGATCATGTGCCTCTGGAGGCAATAAACAAAGAGCTGAGTAGGCACGAATCAAACAGTCAGCAGGCAACAATCATGGAACTCAGCTGTGAGGAATCATGCTGCTCAGCTGGCAATAATCAAGCAGCTGAGCAGGCAGGAATTACGCAGCACAGCTGGCAATTGTCAAGCAGATGACAGGCAGGAATCGTGCAGCTCAGCTGGCAATTGTCAAGCAGATGAGCAGACAGTAATCACGCAGCTCAGCAGGCCCTTATCACGTGACTGAGCATGCACTATTCACGTGAATCATGCTGCTCAGCTGGCAATAATCAAGCAGCTAGCAGGCAGGAATTACACAGCACAGCTGGCAATTGTCAAGCAGATGACAGGCAGGAATCGTGCAGCTCAGCTGGAAATTGTCAAGCAGATGAGCAGACAGTAATCACGCAGCTCAGCAGGCCCTGATCACGTGACTGAGCATGCACTGTTCACGTGGCTGATCATACACTGATCACGTGATTGATCATGAACTGATCACTTGGATATCATGCAATGATCACGAGGCTGATCATACACTGTTCACGTGTCTGACCATGCACTGATCACGTGGCTGATCATACACTGATCACGTGACTGATCATGCACTGATCACGTGGCTATCATGCACTGATCACGTGGCTGAACATGCACTGTTCACGTGGCTGATCACACACCTGTCACGTGACATATCATGCACTGATCACATGGCACTCATGCACTGATCACGTGGCTGATCATACTCTGGTCACGTCACTGATCATGCACACATCACGTGGCTATCATGCACTGCTCACGTGGTTCGTCATGGAATGATCATGAAGCTACCATATACAGGTCACGTGACTGATCATGCACAGATCACGTAAATGATCATGCACTGTTCACGTGACTGATCATGTACTGATCACGTGACTCTTAATGCACTGATCACGTGGCTATCATGCTCTGCTCACGTGGCTGATCATGCAACGATCACGTAGCAACCATGTATAGGTCTCGTGACTGATCATGCACTGATCACGTAATTGATCCTGCACTGATCACGTGGCTCATCACGCACTGATCCGGTGGCTGATCACACTCGTATCACGTGACTGATCATGTACAGATCACGTGACTAATCATGAAGTGATCACGTGGCTATCCTGCACTGATCACGTGGATATCAGGCACTGATCACGTGGCTGATCACACACGTATCACGTGACTGATCATGCACTGATCACGTGGCTATCATGCACTGCTCACGTGGCTATCATGCACTGATCACGTGGCTATCATGCACAGATAACGTGGCTGATCATGCAATGATCACGTAGCTACCATGTACTGGTCACGTGACTGATCATGCACTGATCACGTGGCTGATCATGCACTGATCACGTGACTGATCTTGCACTGATCACGTGGCTGATCATGCAATGATCACGCAGCTACCATGTACTGGTCACATGACTGATCATGCACTGATCACGCAATTGATCATGCAGTGATCACCTGGCTTACCATGCATTGATTATGTGATTCATCATGTGCTGATCATGTTTCGTGTCATACACTGATCATGTGCCTCTGGAGGCAATGAACAAAGAGCTGAGTAGGCAGGAATCAGTAGGCAATAATCATGGAACTCAGCTCTGAGAAATCATGCTGCTCAGCTGGCAATAATCAAGTAGATGAGCAGGCAGGAATTATGCAGCACAGGTGGCAATTGTCAAGGAGAGGACAGGCAGGAATCGTACAGCTCAGCTGGCAATTGTCAAGCACATGAGCAGACAGTAATCACGAAGCTCAGCAGGCCCTGATCACGTGACTGAGCATGCACTGTTCACGTCGCTGATCACACACCTATCACGTGAATGATCATGCACTGATCACGTGGCTCTCATGCACAGATCACGTGATTGCGAATGCACTGATCACGTAATTGTATGCACTGATCACGTGGCTATCATGCACTGATGACGTGGCTGATCATGCCCTGATCACGTGGCTATCATGCACTGATCACGTGGCTGATCATGCACTGATCACGTGACTGATCTTGCACTGCTCACCTGGCTGATCATGCGATGATCACGCAGCTACCATGTACTGGTCACGTGACTGATCATGCACTGATCACGTGACTGATCATGCAGTGATCACGTGGCTATCGCGCACTACTCACGTGGCTGATCATGCAATGATCATGTAGCTACCATGTACAGGTCACGTGAGTGATCATACACCCATCAAGTGACTGATCATGCACTGATCACGTGGCTATCATGCACTGATCACGAGACTGATCATGCACTGATCACGTCTATATCATGCACTGATCACATGACTGCCCATGCACTGATCACGTGGATGATCATGCACTAATCATGTGACAGATCATGCACTGATCACGTGGCTATCATGCACTGCTCACGCGGCTGTTCATGCAATGATCACGTAGCTACCATGTACTGGTCACGTGAGTGATCATGCACTGATCACGTAATTGATCATGCACTGATCAGGTGACTTATCATGCACTGTTAACGTGAGTGATCATGCACTGATCACGTGACTGATCATGCACTGATCTCGTGGCTATCATGCACGGCTCATGTGGCTGATCATGCAATGATCACCTAGCTACCATATACTGGTCACGTGACTGATCATGCACTGATCACGTAATAGATCATGCACGGATCATGTGGCTGATCATGCACTGATCACGTGGCTGATCATCCACTGATCACGTGACTGATCATGCACTGCTCACGTGACTGAACATGCACTGATCACGTGGCTATCATGCACTGATAACTTGGCTGGTCATACTCTTATCACGTGCCTGGTCATGCACAGATTACATGACTGATCATGCACTGAACACATGACTGATCATGCACTGATCACGTGGCTATCATGCACTACTCACGTGGCTGATTATGCAATGATCATGTAGCTACCATGTACCGGTCAGGTGACTGATCATACACCCATTTGGTGACGGATCATACACTGATCACCTGCCTGGTCATGCACAGATCACGTGACAAATCATGAACTGATCACATAGCTATCATGAAATGGTCACCTGGCTGATCATGCACTGATCACGTGGCTGATCATGCACTGATACCGTGACTGAGCATGAACTGATCACATGACTATCATGTAGTGATCACGTGACTTAATGGCGCTGATCATGTGACTGATCATGCGCTGATCATGTTTGCTTTCATACACTCATCATGTGCCTCTGGAGGCAATAAACAAAGAGCTGAGTAGGCACGAATCATAAGTCAGCAGTTAATAATCATGGAACTCAGCTGTGAGGAATCATGCTGCTCAGTTGGCAATAATCAAGCAGCTGAGCAGGCAGGAATTACGCAGCACAGCTGGCAATTGTCAAGCAGATGACAGGCAGGAATCGCGCAGCTCAGCTGCCAATTGTCAAGCAGATGAGCAGACAGTAATCACGCAGCTCAGCAGGCCCTGATCACGTGACTGAGCATGCACTATTCACGTGGCTGATCATACACGGATCACGTGACGATCATGCACTGATCACTTGGATATCATGCACTGATCACGTGGCTGATCATACACTGTTCACGTGTCTGACCATGAAGTGATCACGTGGCTGATCATACACTGCTCAGGTAACTGATCATGCACTGATCAGGTGGATATCATGCACTGATCACGTGGCTGAACATGCACTGTTCACGTGGCTGATCACACACCTGTCATGTGACATACCATGCACTGATCACGTGGCACTCATGCACTGATCACGTGGCTGATCATACTCTGCTCACGTAACTGATCATGTACACATCACGTGGCTATCATGCACTGCTCACGTGGCTCGTCATGGAATGATCACGTAGCTACCATATACTGGCCACGTGACTGATCATGCACAGATCACGTAAATGATCATGCACTGTTCACGTGAGTGATCATGTACTGATCACGTGACTGATCATGCACTGATCACCTGGCTATCGTGCTCTGCTCACGTGGCCGATCATGCAAGGATCACGTAGCAACCATGTACTGGTCACGTGACTGATCATGCACTGATCACGTAATTGATCCTGCACTGATCACGTGGCTGACACACATGTATCACGTGACTGATCAAGCAATGATCACGTGGCTCTCATGCACTGATTACGTGGCTATCATGCACTGATCACGTGGATAACATGCACTGATCACGTGGCTGATCACACACGTATCACATTACTGATCATGCACTGATCACGTGGCTATCATGCACTGATCACGTGGCTATCATGCACTGATCACGTGGCTGATCACGCAATGATCACGTAGCTACCATGTACTGGTCACGTGACTGATCATGCACTGATCACGTAATTGATCCTGCACTGATCACATGGCTCATCACGCACTGATCTGGTGGCTGATCACACACGTATCACGTGACTGATCATGTATAGATAACGTGAATAAGCATGAAGTGATCACGTGGCTATCCTGCACTGATCACGTGGATATCATGCACTGATCACGTGGCTGATCACACAGGTATCACGTGACTGATCATGCACTGATGACGTGGCTATCATGCATTGATCACGTGACTATCATGCACTGATCACGTAAATGATCATGCACTGTTCAGTTGACTGATCATGTACTGATCACGTGACTGATCATGCACTGATCACGTGGCTACCATGCACTGATCACGTGGCTGATCATGCAATGACCACGTAGCTACCATGCACTGGTCACGTGACTGATCATGCACAGATCACGTGACTGATCATGCAGTGATCACGTGGCTATCATGCACTGCTCACGTGGCTGATCATGCAATGATCACGCAGTTACCATGTACTGGTCACATGACTGATCATGCACTGATCACGTGGCTGATCATGCACTGATACCGTGACTGTGCATGGACTGATCACATGACTATCATGTAGTGATCACGTGACTTAATGGCGCTGATCATGTGACTGATCATGCGCTGATCATGTTTTCTATCATACACTGATCGTGTGCCTCTGGAGGCAATAAACAAAGAGCTGAGTAGGCACGAATCAAACTGACAGCAGGCAATAATCATGGAACTCAGCTGTGAGGAATCATGCTGCTCAGCTGGCAATAATCAAGCAGATGAGCAGGCAGGAATTACGCAGCACAGCTGGCAATTGTCAAGCAGATGAGCAGACAGTAATCACGCAGCTCAGCAGGCCCTGATCACGTGACTGAGCATGCACTGTTCACATGGCTGATCACACACCTATCACGTGACTGATCATGCACTGATCATGTGACTGATCATGCACTTATCATGTAGCTATCTTGCACTGATCACATGGCTGATCATACACTCATCACGAGACTGATCGTGCACTGATCACGGCGCTATCATGCATTGACTACATGACTCCACATGCACTGATCACATGGATGATCATGCACTGATCACGTGACTGATCATGCACTGATCACGTGACTGATCATGCACTGATCACGTGGCTAATCATGCACTGCTCACGTGGCTGATCTGGCAATGATCACGTAGCTACCAAGTACTGGTCACGTGACTGATCATGCACTGATCACGTAATTGATCATGCACTTATCATGTGGTTGATCATGCACTGATCACGTGGCTGATCATACACTGATCACGTGACTGATCATGCACTGATCACGTGGCTATCATGCACTGATCACTTGGCTGGACATACACTGATCACGTGCCTGGTCATGCACTGATCACGTGGTTGATCATGCAGTGATCACGTGACTGATCATGCACTGATCTCGTGTCTGATCAGGCACTGATCACGTGGCTATCATGCACTGCTCATGTGGCTGATCATGCGATGATCACGCAGCGACCATGTACTGGTCACATGACTGATCATGCACTGATCACGTGACTGATCATGCAGTGATCACGTGGCTATCGAGCACTACTCACGTGGCTGATCATGCAATGATCATGTAGCTACCATGTACAGGTCACGTGAATGATCATACACCCATCAGGTGACAGATCATGCACTGATCACGTGGCTATCATGCACTGATCACGAGAATGATCATGCACTGATCACGTCTATATCATGCACTGATCACATGACTGCCCATGCACTGATCACGTGGATGATCATACACTAATCATGTGACTTATCATGCACTGATCACATGGCTGTTCATGCACTGATACCGTGACTGTGCATGGACTGATCACATGACTATCATGTAGTGATCACGTGACTTAATGGTGCTGATCATGTGACTGATCATGCGCTGATCATGTTTGCTATCATACACTGATCATGTGCCTCTGGAGGCAATAAAAAAAGAGCTGAGTAGGCACGAATCATAAGTCAGCAGTCAATAATCATGGAACTCAGCTGTGAGGAATCATGCTGCTCAGCTGGCAATAATCAAGCAGCTGAGCAGGCAGGAATTACGCAGCACAGCTGGCAATTGTCAAGCAGATGACAGGCAGGAATCGTGCAGCTCAACTGGCAATTGTCAAGCAGAAGAGCAGACAGCAATCACGCAGCTCAGCAGGCCCTGATCACGTGACTGAGCATGCACTGTTCACGTGGCTGATCATACACTGATCACGTGATTGATCATGCACTGATCACTTGGATATCATGCACTGATCACGTGGCTGACCATACACTGTTCACGTGTCTGACCATGCACTGATCACGGGGCTGATCATACACTGCTCACGTAACTGATCATGCACTGATCACGTGGCTATCATGCACTGATAACGTGACTGACCATGCACTGATCACATGACTGATTATGCACTGATCACGTCGCTGATCATGCACTGATCACGTGGCTATCATGCACTACTCAAGTGGCTGATCATGCAATTATCATGTAGCTACCATGTACTGGTCACGTGACTGATCATGCACTGATCACGTAATTGATCATGCACTGGTCATGTGGCTGATCATGCACTGATCACGTGACTGATCATGCACTGATCCGCGTGGCTGATCATGCACATGATCACGTGGCTGATCATGCAATGATCACGTGCCTACCATGTACTGGTCACGTGACT
>NW_026894651.1:0-98271 GCF_032452875.1 Bos javanicus | reverse complement strand
GTGATCAGTGCATGATGAGCCATGTGATCAGTGCGATCAGCCACGTCATCAGTGCATGCGCAGTCACGTCATCAGTGCATGATAGCCACGTGATCAGTGCATGCTCAGTCAGTGATCTGGACTTGATCAGCCACGTGATCAGTGCCTGCAGAGTCACGTGATCAGGGCCTGCTGAGCTGCGTGATTCCTGCCGCTCATCTGCATGACAATTGCCAGCTGAGCTGCGTGATTCCTGTCGGCTCATCTGCTTGACAATTGCCAGCTGAGCTGCGTGATTCCTGCCTGGTCACGTGCTTGATTATTGCCAGTTGAGCAGCATGATTCGTCACTGCTGAGCTCCATGCTTATTGCCTGCTGATTGCGTGGTTCGTGTCTGCTCAGCTCTTTGAGTATTGCCTCCTGAGGTCCCTGTTCGGTCGCCACCTGCCGGGGACCAGCCCCAA
The DNA here is from genome assembly GCF_032452875.1 of Bos javanicus. NCBI lineage: Eukaryota > Metazoa > Chordata > Mammalia > Artiodactyla > Bovidae > Bos > Bos javanicus. The sequence continues at coordinate 97,828 of NW_026894651.1, read as the reverse complement.
CTGATCCAGGGTATTCGAAGGAGAGATGGCCTAGGCGACTATTTATATGCTAATCAGAGATGTCAAGAATAATAGTATGAGGAGAGCTCAGTAGGAAAATTCGGTGGAGAAAAGAGACTGAGTAGCTTGGTTTACGCGGAAGACCAATCAAACTTCAAGACAAGAAGTTTGCACCACTTACGTAGGCCGCAGGCGCCCTCTCGAATAGCGAAAGGTGCCTCACCCTAGACACCTTCTCGAGTGGGTCTTAGCAGCCCAGGCATAATTAGTAAGCGTGGTGGGTTCCGCGCTCCAGATGGAGACTCAGCTGGAAGTTAAAGGGAAGAATGACAAGGAACTTTATGAATTGGAGCTGTAAGTTAACTCTTTGACAGAGAGAGCGAGATGGTGGTGGGGGACAGCCCCCAGTGAAATCAGAGGTGAGAGCACAAAGCAATACAGTAGGCAGACTCCGGTTTTGGGGGGAGATGCTCGAGAATATCCGGGTGGACTCCTGAGGCTCGATCCCGCATTTGCGTATGCCGAGCCTCCTTCCTCATGACCTTTGTCCAGAGTGGAATGCCTCCCGGCTCCCGGCACATGATCAGTGCATGCTCAGTCACGATATCAGTGCCTGCTCAGCCACGTGATCACTGACGGCACAGTCACGTGATCAGCGCCTCTCAGTCACGTGATCACCGTATGATAAACACGTGATCAGTGAACGACCAGCCACGTGATCACTGCATGCGCGGTCAGGTGGTCAGTTCCTGATCAGCCACCTGATCAGTGCGTGCACAGTCCCCTGATCAGCGCCTGTCAGTCACTGATCACTGCCTGATAAACACGTGATCAGTGCCCGAACAGCCACGTCATCAGTGCATGCGCAGTCACGTGATCAGTGCATGATAGCCACGTGATCAGTGCGTGCACAGTCCCATGATCAGCGCCTGTCAGTCACTGATCATTGCCTGATAAACACGTGATCAGTGCATGATGAGCCATGTGATCAGTGCCCGATCAGCCACGTCATCAGTGCATGCGCAGTCACGTCATCAGTGCATGATAGCCACGTGATCAGTGCATGCTCAGTCACGTGATCTGGACTTGATCAGCCACGTGATCAGTGCCTGCAGAGTCACGTGATCAGGGCCTGCTGAGCTGCGTGATTCCTGCCGGCTCATCTGCATGACAATTGCCAGCTGAGCTGCGTGATTCCTGTCGGCTCATCTGCTTGACAATTGCCAGCTGAGCTGCGTGATTCCTGCCTGGTCACGTGCTTGATTATTGCCAGTTGAGCAGCATGATTCGTCACTGCTGAGCTCCATGCTTATTGCCTGCTGATTGCGTGGTTCGTGTCTGCTCAGCTCTTTGAGTATTGCCTCCTGAGGTCCCTGTTCGGTCGCCACCTGCCGGGGACCAGCCCCAACTGATCCAGGGTATTCGAAGGAGAGATGGCCTAGGCGACTATTTATATGCTAATCAGAGATGTCAAGAATAATAGTATGAGGAGAGCTCAGTAGGAAAATTCGGTGGAGAAAAGAGACTGAGTAGCTTGGTTTACGCGGAAGACCAATCAAACTTCAAGACAAGAAGTTTGCACCACTTACGTAGGCCGCAGGCGCCCTCTCGAATAGCGAAAGGTGCCTCACCCTAGACACCTTCTCGAGTGGGTCTTAGCAGCCCAGGCATAATTAGTAAGCGTGGTGGGTTCCGCGCTCCAGATGGAGACTCAGCTGGAAGTTAAAGGGAAGAATGACAAGGAACTTTATGAATTGGAGCTGTAAGTTAACTCTTTGACAGAGAGAGCGAGATGGTGGTGGGGGACAGCCCCCAGTGAAATCAGAGGTGAGAGCACAAAGCAATACAGTAGGCAGACTCCGGTTTTTTTGGGGGAGATGCTCGAGAATATCCGGGTGGACTCCTGAGGCTCGATCCCGCATTTGCGTATGCCGAGCCTCCTTCCTCATGACCTTTGTCCAGAGTGGAATGCCTCCCCGGCTCCCGGCACATGATCAGTGCATGCTCAGTCACGATATCAGTGCCTGCTCAGCCACGTGATCACTGACGGCACAGTCACGTGATCAGCGCCTCTCAGTCACGTGATCACCGTATGATAAACACGTGATCAGTGAACGACCAGCCACGTGATCACTGCATGCGCGGTCAGGTGGTCAGTTCCTGATCAGCCACCTGATCAGTGCGTGCACAGTCCCCTGATCAGCGCCTGTCAGTCACTGATCACTGCCTGATAAACACGTGATCAGTGCCCGAACAGCCACGTCATCAGTGCATGCGCAGTCACGTGATCAGTGCATGATAGCCACGTGATCAGTGCGTGCACAGTCCCATGATCAGCGCCTGTCAGTCACTGATCATTGCCTGATAAACACGTGATCAGTGCATGATGAGCCATGTGATCAGTGCCCGATCAGCCACGTCATCAGTGCATGCGCAGTCACGTCATCAGTGCATGATAGCCACGTGATCAGTGCATGCTCAGTCACGTGATCTGGACTTGATCAGCCACGTGATCAGTGCCTGCAGAGTCACGTGATCAGGGCCTGCTGAGCTGCGTGATTCCTGCCGGCTCATCTGCATGACAATTGCCAGCTGAGCTGCGTGATTCCTGTCGGCTCATCTGCTTGACAATTGCCAGCTGAGCTGCGTGATTCCTGCCTGGTCACGTGCTTGATTATTGCCAGTTGAGCAGCATGATTCGTCACTGCTGAGCTCCATGCTTATTGCCTGCTGATTGCGTGGTTCGTGTCTGCTCAGCTCTTTGAGTATTGCCTCCTGAGGTCCCTGTTCGGTCGCCACCTGCCGGGGACCAGCCCCAACTGATCCAGGGTATTCGAAGGAGAGATGGCCTAGGCGACTATTTATATGCTAATCAGAGATGTCAAGAATAATAGTATGAGGAGAGCTCAGTAGGAAAATTCGGTGGAGAAAAGAGACTGAGTAGCTTGGTTTACGCGGAAGACCAATCAAACTTCAAGACAAGAAGTTTGCACCACTTACGTAGGCCGCAGGCGCCCTCTCGAATAGCGAAAGGTGCCTCACCCTAGACACCTTCTCGAGTGGGTCTTAGCAGCCCAGGCATAATTAGTAAGCGTGGTGGGTTCCGCGCTCCAGATGGAGACTCAGCTGGAAGTTAAAGGGAAGAATGACAAGGAACTTTATGAATTGGAGCTGTAAGTTAACTCTTTGACAGAGAGAGCGAGATGGTGGTGGGGGACAGCCCCCAGTGAAATCAGAGGTGAGAGCACAAAGCAATACAGTAGGCAGACTCCGGTTTTTTTGGGGGGAGATGCTCGAGAATATCCGGGTGGACTCCTGAGGCTCGATCCCGCATTTGCGTATGCCGAGCCTCCTTCCTCATGACCTTTGTCCAGAGTGGAATGCCTCCCCGGCTCCCGGCACATGATCAGTGCATGCTCAGTCACGATATCAGTGCCTGCTCAGCCACGTGATCACTGACGGCACAGTCACGTGATCAGCGCCTCTCAGTCACGTGATCACCGTATGATAAACACGTGATCAGTGAACGACCAGCCACGTGATCACTGCATGCGCGGTCAGGTGGTCAGTTCCTGATCAGCCACCTGATCAGTGCGTGCACAGTCCCCTGATCAGCGCCTGTCAGTCACTGATCACTGCCTGATAAACACGTGATCAGTGCCCGAACAGCCACGTCATCAGTGCATGCGCAGTCACGTGATCAGTGCATGATAGCCACGTGATCAGTGCGTGCACAGTCCCATGATCAGCGCCTGTCAGTCACTGATCATTGCCTGATAAACACGTGATCAGTGCATGATGAGCCATGTGATCAGTGCCCGATCAGCCACGTCATCAGTGCATGCGCAGTCACGTCATCAGTGCATGATAGCCACGTGATCAGTGCATGCTCAGTCACGTGATCTGGACTTGATCAGCCACGTGATCAGTGCCTGCAGAGTCACGTGATCAGGGCCTGCTGAGCTGCGTGATTCCTGCCGGCTCATCTGCATGACAATTGCCAGCTGAGCTGCGTGATTCCTGTCGGCTCATCTGCTTGACAATTGCCAGCTGAGCTGCGTGATTCCTGCCTGGTCACGTGCTTGATTATTGCCAGTTGAGCAGCATGATTCGTCACTGCTGAGCTCCATGCTTATTGCCTGCTGATTGCGTGGTTCGTGTCTGCTCAGCTCTTTGAGTATTGCCTCCTGAGGTCCCTGTTCGGTCGCCACCTGCCGGGGACCAGCCCCAACTGATCCAGGGTATTCGAAGGAGAGATGGCCTAGGCGACTATTTATATGCTAATCAGAGATGTCAAGAATAATAGTATGAGGAGAGCTCAGTAGGAAAATTCGGTGGAGAAAAGAGACTGAGTAGCTTGGTTTACGCGGAAGACCAATCAAACTTCAAGACAAGAAGTTTGCACCACTTACGTAGGCCGCAGGCGCCCTCTCGAATAGCGAAAGGTGCCTCACCCTAGACACCTTCTCGAGTGGGTCTTAGCAGCCCAGGCATAATTAGTAAGCGTGGTGGGTTCCGCGCTCCAGATGGAGACTCAGCTGGAAGTTAAAGGGAAGAATGACAAGGAACTTTATGAATTGGAGCTGTAAGTTAACTCTTTGACAGAGAGAGCGAGATGGTGGTGGGGGACAGCCCCCAGTGAAATCAGAGGTGAGAGCACAAAGCAATACAGTAGGCAGACTCCGGTTTTTTTGGGGGGAGATGCTCGAGAATATCCGGGTGGACTCCTGAGGCTCGATCCCGCATTTGCGTATGCCGAGCCTCCTTCCTCATGACCTTTGTCCAGAGTGGAATGCCTCCCCGGCTCCCGGCACATGATCAGTGCATGCTCAGTCACGATATCAGTGCCTGCTCAGCCACGTGATCACTGACGGCACAGTCACGTGATCAGCGCCTCTCAGTCACGTGATCACCGTATGATAAACACGTGATCAGTGAACGACCAGCCACGTGATCACTGCATGCGCGGTCAGGTGGTCAGTTCCTGATCAGCCACCTGATCAGTGCGTGCACAGTCCCCTGATCAGCGCCTGTCAGTCACTGATCACTGCCTGATAAACACGTGATCAGTGCCCGAACAGCCACGTCATCAGTGCATGCGCAGTCACGTGATCAGTGCATGATAGCCACGTGATCAGTGCGTGCACAGTCCCATGATCAGCGCCTGTCAGTCACTGATCATTGCCTGATAAACACGTGATCAGTGCATGATGAGCCATGTGATCAGTGCCCGATCAGCGTCATCAGTGCATGCGCAGTCACGTCATCAGTGCATGATAGCCACGTGATCAGTGCATGCTCAGTCACGTGATCTGGACTTGATCAGCCACGTGATCAGTGCCTGCAGAGTCACGTGATCAGGGCCTGCTGAGCTGCGTGATTCCTGCCGGCTCATCTGCATGACAATTGCCAGCTGAGCTGCGTGATTCCTGTCGGCTCATCTGCTTGACAATTGCCAGCTGAGCTGCGTGATTCCTGCCTGGTCACGTGCTTGATTATTGCCAGTTGAGCAGCATGATTCGTCACTGCTGAGCTCCATGCTTATTGCCTGCTGATTGCGTGGTTCGTGTCTGCTCAGCTCTTTGAGTATTGCCTCCTGAGGTCCCTGTTCGGTCGCCACCTGCCGGGGACCAGCCCCAACTGATCCAGGGTATTCGAAGGAGAGATGGCCTAGGCGACTATTTATATGCTAATCAGAGATGTCAAGAATAATAGTATGAGGAGAGCTCAGTAGGAAAATTCGGTGGAGAAAAGAGACTGAGTAGCTTGGTTTACGCGGAAGACCAATCAAACTTCAAGACAAGAAGTTTGCACCACTTACGTAGGCCGCAGGCGCCCTCTCGAATAGCGAAAGGTGCCTCACCCTAGACACCTTCTCGAGTGGGTCTTAGCAGCCCAGGCATAATTAGTAAGCGTGGTGGGTTCCGCGCTCCAGATGGAGACTCAGCTGGAAGTTAAAGGGAAGAATGACAAGGAACTTTATGAATTGGAGCTGTAAGTTAACTCTTTGACAGAGAGAGCGAGATGGTGGTGGGGGACAGCCCCCAGTGAAATCAGAGGTGAGAGCACAAAGCAATACAGTAGGCAGACTCCGGTTTTTTGGGGGAGATGCTCGAGAATATCCGGGTGGACTCCTGAGGCTCGATCCCGCATTTGCGTATGCCGAGCCTCCTTCCTCATGACCTTTGTCCAGAGTGGAATGCCTCCCCGGCTCCCGGCACATGATCAGTGCATGCTCAGTCACGATATCAGTGCCTGCTCAGCCACGTGATCACTGACGGCACAGTCACGTGATCAGCGCCTCTCAGTCACGTGATCACCGTATGATAAACACGTGATCAGTGAACGACCAGCCACGTGATCACTGCATGCGCGGTCAGGTGGTCAGTTCCTGATCAGCCACCTGATCAGTGCGTGCACAGTCCCCTGATCAGCGCCTGTCAGTCACTGATCACTGCCTGATAAACACGTGATCAGTGCCCGAACAGCCACGTCATCAGTGCATGCGCAGTCACGTGATCAGTGCATGATAGCCACGTGATCAGTGCGTGCACAGTCCCATGATCAGCGCCTGTCAGTCACTGATCATTGCCTGATAAACACGTGATCAGTGCATGATGAGCCATGTGATCAGTGCCCGATCAGCCACGTCATCAGTGCATGCGCAGTCACGTCATCAGTGCATGATAGCCACGTGATCAGTGCATGCTCAGTCACGTGATCTGGACTTGATCAGCCACGTGATCAGTGCCTGCAGAGTCACGTGATCAGGGCCTGCTGAGCTGCGTGATTCCTGCCGGCTCATCTGCATGACAATTGCCAGCTGAGCTGCGTGATTCCTGTCGGCTCATCTGCTTGACAATTGCCAGCTGAGCTGCGTGATTCCTGCCTGGTCACGTGCTTGATTATTGCCAGTTGAGCAGCATGATTCGTCACTGCTGAGCTCCATGCTTATTGCCTGCTGATTGCGTGGTTCGTGTCTGCTCAGCTCTTTGAGTATTGCCTCCTGAGGTCCCTGTTCGGTCGCCACCTGCCGGGGACCAGCCCCAACTGATCCAGGGTATTCGAAGGAGAGATGGCCTAGGCGACTATTTATATGCTAATCAGAGATGTCAAGAATAATAGTATGAGGAGAGCTCAGTAGGAAAATTCGGTGGAGAAAAGAGACTGAGTAGCTTGGTTTACGCGGAAGACCAATCAAACTTCAAGACAAGAAGTTTGCACCACTTACGTAGGCCGCAGGCGCCCTCTCGAATAGCGAAAGGTGCCTCACCCTAGACACCTTCTCGAGTGGGTCTTAGCAGCCCAGGCATAATTAGTAAGCGTGGTGGGTTCCGCGCTCCAGATGGAGACTCAGCTGGAAGTTAAAGGGAAGAATGACAAGGAACTTTATGAATTGGAGCTGTAAGTTAACTCTTTGACAGAGAGAGCGAGATGGTGGTGGGGGACAGCCCCCAGTGAAATCAGAGGTGAGAGCACAAAGCAATACAGTAGGCAGACTCCGGTTTTTTGGGGGAGATGCTCGAGAATATCCGGGTGGACTCCTGAGGCTCGATCCCGCATTTGCGTATGCCGAGCCTCCTTCCTCATGACCTTTGTCCAGAGTGGAATGCCTCCCCGGCTCCCGGCACATGATCAGTGCATGCTCAGTCACGATATCAGTGCCTGCTCAGCCACGTGATCACTGACGGCACAGTCACGTGATCAGCGCCTCTCAGTCACGTGATCACCGTATGATAAACACGTGATCAGTGAACGACCAGCCACGTGATCACTGCATGCGCGGTCAGGTGGTCAGTTCCTGATCAGCCACCTGATCAGTGCGTGCACAGTCCCCTGATCAGCGCCTGTCAGTCACTGATCACTGCCTGATAAACACGTGATCAGTGCCCGAACAGCCACGTCATCAGTGCATGCGCAGTCACGTGATCAGTGCATGATAGCCACGTGATCAGTGCGTGCACAGTCCCATGATCAGCGCCTGTCAGTCACTGATCATTGCCTGATAAACACGTGATCAGTGCATGATGAGCCATGTGATCAGTGCCCGATCAGCCACGTCATCAGTGCATGCGCAGTCACGTCATCAGTGCATGATAGCCACGTGATCAGTGCATGCTCAGTCACGTGATCTGGACTTGATCAGCCACGTGATCAGTGCCTGCAGAGTCACGTGATCAGGGCCTGCTGAGCTGCGTGATTCCTGCCGGCTCATCTGCATGACAATTGCCAGCTGAGCTGCGTGATTCCTGTCGGCTCATCTGCTTGACAATTGCCAGCTGAGCTGCGTGATTCCTGCCTGGTCACGTGCTTGATTATTGCCAGTTGAGCAGCATGATTCGTCACTGCTGAGCTCCATGCTTATTGCCTGCTGATTGCGTGGTTCGTGTCTGCTCAGCTCTTTGAGTATTGCCTCCTGAGGTCCCTGTTCGGTCGCCACCTGCCGGGGACCAGCCCCAACTGATCCAGGGTATTCGAAGGAGAGATGGCCTAGGCGACTATTTATATGCTAATCAGAGATGTCAAGAATAATAGTATGAGGAGAGCTCAGTAGGAAAATTCGGTGGAGAAAAGAGACTGAGTAGCTTGGTTTACGCGGAAGACCAATCAAACTTCAAGACAAGAAGTTTGCACCACTTACGTAGGCCGCAGGCGCCCTCTCGAATAGCGAAAGGTGCCTCACCCTAGACACCTTCTCGAGTGGGTCTTAGCAGCCCAGGCATAATTAGTAAGCGTGGTGGGTTCCGCGCTCCAGATGGAGACTCAGCTGGAAGTTAAAGGGAAGAATGACAAGGAACTTTATGAATTGGAGCTGTAAGTTAACTCTTTGACAGAGAGAGCGAGATGGTGGTGGGGGACAGCCCCCAGTGAAATCAGAGGTGAGAGCACAAAGCAATACAGTAGGCAGACTCCGGTTTTTTGGGGGAGATGCTCGAGAATATCCGGGTGGACTCCTGAGGCTCGATCCCGCATTTGCGTATGCCGAGCCTCCTTCCTCATGACCTTTGTCCAGAGTGGAATGCCTCCCCGGCTCCCGGCACATGATCAGTGCATGCTCAGTCACGATATCAGTGCCTGCTCAGCCACGTGATCACTGACGGCACAGTCACGTGATCAGCGCCTCTCAGTCACGTGATCACCGTATGATAAACACGTGATCAGTGAACGACCAGCCACGTGATCACTGCATGCGCGGTCAGGTGGTCAGTTCCTGATCAGCCACCTGATCAGTGCGTGCACAGTCCCCTGATCAGCGCCTGTCAGTCACTGATCACTGCCTGATAAACACGTGATCAGTGCCCGAACAGCCACGTCATCAGTGCATGCGCAGTCACGTGATCAGTGCATGATAGCCACGTGATCAGTGCGTGCACAGTCCCATGATCAGCGCCTGTCAGTCACTGATCATTGCCTGATAAACACGTGATCAGTGCATGATGAGCCATGTGATCAGTGCCCGATCAGCCACGTCATCAGTGCATGCGCAGTCACGTCATCAGTGCATGATAGCCACGTGATCAGTGCATGCTCAGTCACGTGATCTGGACTTGATCAGCCACGTGATCAGTGCCTGCAGAGTCACGTGATCAGGGCCTGCTGAGCTGCGTGATTCCTGCCGGCTCATCTGCATGACAATTGCCAGCTGAGCTGCGTGATTCCTGTCGGCTCATCTGCTTGACAATTGCCAGCTGAGCTGCGTGATTCCTGCCTGGTCACGTGCTTGATTATTGCCAGTTGAGCAGCATGATTCGTCACTGCTGAGCTCCATGCTTATTGCCTGCTGATTGCGTGGTTCGTGTCTGCTCAGCTCTTTGAGTATTGCCTCCTGAGGTCCCTGTTCGGTCGCCACCTGCCGGGGACCAGCCCCAACTGATCCAGGGTATTCGAAGGAGAGATGGCCTAGGCGACTATTTATATGCTAATCAGAGATGTCAAGAATAATAGTATGAGGAGAGCTCAGTAGGAAAATTCGGTGGAGAAAAGAGACTGAGTAGCTTGGTTTACGCGGAAGACCAATCAAACTTCAAGACAAGAAGTTTGCACCACTTACGTAGGCCGCAGGCGCCCTCTCGAATAGCGAAAGGTGCCTCACCCTAGACACCTTCTCGAGTGGGTCTTAGCAGCCCAGGCATAATTAGTAAGCGTGGTGGGTTCCGCGCTCCAGATGGAGACTCAGCTGGAAGTTAAAGGGAAGAATGACAAGGAACTTTATGAATTGGAGCTGTAAGTTAACTCTTTGACAGAGAGAGCGAGATGGTGGTGGGGGACAGCCCCCAGTGAAATCAGAGGTGAGAGCACAAAGCAATACAGTAGGCAGACTCCGGTTTTTTTGGGGGGAGATGCTCGAGAATATCCGGGTGGACTCCTGAGGCTCGATCCCGCATTTGCGTATGCCGAGCCTCCTTCCTCATGACCTTTGTCCAGAGTGGAATGCCTCCCCGGCTCCCGGCACATGATCAGTGCATGCTCAGTCACGATATCAGTGCCTGCTCAGCCACGTGATCACTGACGGCACAGTCACGTGATCAGCGCCTCTCAGTCACGTGATCACCGTATGATAAACACGTGATCAGTGAACGACCAGCCACGTGATCACTGCATGCGCGGTCAGGTGGTCAGTTCCTGATCAGCCACCTGATCAGTGCGTGCACAGTCCCCTGATCAGCGCCTGTCAGTCACTGATCACTGCCTGATAAACACGTGATCAGTGCCCGAACAGCCACGTCATCAGTGCATGCGCAGTCACGTGATCAGTGCATGATAGCCACGTGATCAGTGCGTGCACAGTCCCATGATCAGCGCCTGTCAGTCACTGATCATTGCCTGATAAACACGTGATCAGTGCATGATGAGCCATGTGATCAGTGCCCGATCAGCCACGTCATCAGTGCATGCGCAGTCACGTCATCAGTGCATGATAGCCACGTGATCAGTGCATGCTCAGTCACGTGATCTGGACTTGATCAGCCACGTGATCAGTGCCTGCAGAGTCACGTGATCAGGGCCTGCTGAGCTGCGTGATTCCTGCCGGCTCATCTGCATGACAATTGCCAGCTGAGCTGCGTGATTCCTGTCGGCTCATCTGCTTGACAATTGCCAGCTGAGCTGCGTGATTCCTGCCTGGTCACGTGCTTGATTATTGCCAGTTGAGCAGCATGATTCGTCACTGCTGAGCTCCATGCTTATTGCCTGCTGATTGCGTGGTTCGTGTCTGCTCAGCTCTTTGAGTATTGCCTCCTGAGGTCCCTGTTCGGTCGCCACCTGCCGGGGACCAGCCCCAACTGATCCAGGGTATTCGAAGGAGAGATGGCCTAGGCGACTATTTATATGCTAATCAGAGATGTCAAGAATAATAGTATGAGGAGAGCTCAGTAGGAAAATTCGGTGGAGAAAAGAGACTGAGTAGCTTGGTTTACGCGGAAGACCAATCAAACTTCAAGACAAGAAGTTTGCACCACTTACGTAGGCCGCAGGCGCCCTCTCGAATAGCGAAAGGTGCCTCACCCTAGACACCTTCTCGAGTGGGTCTTAGCAGCCCAGGCATAATTAGTAAGCGTGGTGGGTTCCGCGCTCCAGATGGAGACTCAGCTGGAAGTTAAAGGGAAGAATGACAAGGAACTTTATGAATTGGAGCTGTAAGTTAACTCTTTGACAGAGAGAGCGAGATGGTGGTGGGGGACAGCCCCCAGTGAAATCAGAGGTGAGAGCACAAAGCAATACAGTAGGCAGACTCCGGTTTTTTTGGGGGGAGATGCTCGAGAATATCCGGGTGGACTCCTGAGGCTCGATCCCGCATTTGCGTATGCCGAGCCTCCTTCCTCATGACCTTTGTCCAGAGTGGAATGCCTCCCCGGCTCCCGGCACATGATCAGTGCATGCTCAGTCACGATATCAGTGCCTGCTCAGCCACGTGATCACTGACGGCACAGTCACGTGATCAGCGCCTCTCAGTCACGTGATCACCGTATGATAAACACGTGATCAGTGAACGACCAGCCACGTGATCACTGCATGCGCGGTCAGGTGGTCAGTTCCTGATCAGCCACCTGATCAGTGCGTGCACAGTCCCCTGATCAGCGCCTGTCAGTCACTGATCACTGCCTGATAAACACGTGATCAGTGCCCGAACAGCCACGTCATCAGTGCATGCGCAGTCACGTGATCAGTGCATGATAGCCACGTGATCAGTGCGTGCACAGTCCCATGATCAGCGCCTGTCAGTCACTGATCATTGCCTGATAAACACGTGATCAGTGCATGATGAGCCATGTGATCAGTGCCCGATCAGCCACGTCATCAGTGCATGCGCAGTCACGTCATCAGTGCATGATAGCCACGTGATCAGTGCATGCTCAGTCACGTGATCTGGACTTGATCAGCCACGTGATCAGTGCCTGCAGAGTCACGTGATCAGGGCCTGCTGAGCTGCGTGATTCCTGCCGGCTCATCTGCATGACAATTGCCAGCTGAGCTGCGTGATTCCTGTCGGCTCATCTGCTTGACAATTGCCAGCTGAGCTGCGTGATTCCTGCCTGGTCACGTGCTTGATTATTGCCAGTTGAGCAGCATGATTCGTCACTGCTGAGCTCCATGCTTATTGCCTGCTGATTGCGTGGTTCGTGTCTGCTCAGCTCTTTGAGTATTGCCTCCTGAGGTCCCTGTTCGGTCGCCACCTGCCGGGGACCAGCCCCAACTGATCCAGGGTATTCGAAGGAGAGATGGCCTAGGCGACTATTTATATGCTAATCAGAGATGTCAAGAATAATAGTATGAGGAGAGCTCAGTAGGAAAATTCGGTGGAGAAAAGAGACTGAGTAGCTTGGTTTACGCGGAAGACCAATCAAACTTCAAGACAAGAAGTTTGCACCACTTACGTAGGCCGCAGGCGCCCTCTCGAATAGCGAAAGGTGCCTCACCCTAGACACCTTCTCGAGTGGGTCTTAGCAGCCCAGGCATAATTAGTAAGCGTGGTGGGTTCCGCGCTCCAGATGGAGACTCAGCTGGAAGTTAAAGGGAAGAATGACAAGGAACTTTATGAATTGGAGCTGTAAGTTAACTCTTTGACAGAGAGAGCGAGATGGTGGTGGGGGACAGCCCCCAGTGAAATCAGAGGTGAGAGCACAAAGCAATACAGTAGGCAGACTCCGGTTTTTTTGGGGGAGATGCTCGAGAATATCCGGGTGGACTCCTGAGGCTCGATCCCGCATTTGCGTATGCCGAGCCTCCTTCCTCATGACCTTTGTCCAGAGTGGAATGCCTCCCCGGCTCCCGGCACATGATCAGTGCATGCTCAGTCACGATATCAGTGCCTGCTCAGCCACGTGATCACTGACGGCACAGTCACGTGATCAGCGCCTCTCAGTCACGTGATCACCGTATGATAAACACGTGATCAGTGAACGACCAGCCACGTGATCACTGCATGCGCGGTCAGGTGGTCAGTTCCTGATCAGCCACCTGATCAGTGCGTGCACAGTCCCCTGATCAGCGCCTGTCAGTCACTGATCACTGCCTGATAAACACGTGATCAGTGCCCGAACAGCCACGTCATCAGTGCATGCGCAGTCACGTGATCAGTGCATGATAGCCACGTGATCAGTGCGTGCACAGTCCCATGATCAGCGCCTGTCAGTCACTGATCATTGCCTGATAAACACGTGATCAGTGCATGATGAGCCATGTGATCAGTGCCCGATCAGCCACGTCATCAGTGCATGCGCAGTCACGTCATCAGTGCATGATAGCCACGTGATCAGTGCATGCTCAGTCACGTGATCTGGACTTGATCAGCCACGTGATCAGTGCCTGCAGAGTCACGTGATCAGGGCCTGCTGAGCTGCGTGATTCCTGCCGGCTCATCTGCATGACAATTGCCAGCTGAGCTGCGTGATTCCTGTCGGCTCATCTGCTTGACAATTGCCAGCTGAGCTGCGTGATTCCTGCCTGGTCACGTGCTTGATTATTGCCAGTTGAGCAGCATGATTCGTCACTGCTGAGCTCCATGCTTATTGCCTGCTGATTGCGTGGTTCGTGTCTGCTCAGCTCTTTGAGTATTGCCTCCTGAGGTCCCTGTTCGGTCGCCACCTGCCGGGGACCAGCCCCAACTGATCCAGGGTATTCGAAGGAGAGATGGCCTAGGCGACTATTTATATGCTAATCAGAGATGTCAAGAATAATAGTATGAGGAGAGCTCAGTAGGAAAATTCGGTGGAGAAAAGAGACTGAGTAGCTTGGTTTACGCGGAAGACCAATCAAACTTCAAGACAAGAAGTTTGCACCACTTACGTAGGCCGCAGGCGCCCTCTCGAATAGCGAAAGGTGCCTCACCCTAGACACCTTCTCGAGTGGGTCTTAGCAGCCCAGGCATAATTAGTAAGCGTGGTGGGTTCCGCGCTCCAGATGGAGACTCAGCTGGAAGTTAAAGGGAAGAATGACAAGGAACTTTATGAATTGGAGCTGTAAGTTAACTCTTTGACAGAGAGAGCGAGATGGTGGTGGGGGACAGCCCCCAGTGAAATCAGAGGTGAGAGCACAAAGCAATACAGTAGGCAGACTCCGGTTTTTTGGGGGGAGATGCTCGAGAATATCCGGGTGGACTCCTGAGGCTCGATCCCGCATTTGCGTATGCCGAGCCTCCTTCCTCATGACCTTTGTCCAGAGTGGAATGCCTCCCCGGCTCCCGGCACATGATCAGTGCATGCTCAGTCACGATATCAGTGCCTGCTCAGCCACGTGATCACTGACGGCACAGTCACGTGATCAGCGCCTCTCAGTCACGTGATCACCGTATGATAAACACGTGATCAGTGAACGACCAGCCACGTGATCACTGCATGCGCGGTCAGGTGGTCAGTTCCTGATCAGCCACCTGATCAGTGCGTGCACAGTCCCCTGATCAGCGCCTGTCAGTCACTGATCACTGCCTGATAAACACGTGATCAGTGCCCGAACAGCCACGTCATCAGTGCATGCGCAGTCACGTGATCAGTGCATGATAGCCACGTGATCAGTGCGTGCACAGTCCCATGATCAGCGCCTGTCAGTCACTGATCATTGCCTGATAAACACGTGATCAGTGCATGATGAGCCATGTGATCAGTGCCCGATCAGCCACGTCATCAGTGCATGCGCAGTCACGTCATCAGTGCATGATAGCCACGTGATCAGTGCATGCTCAGTCACGTGATCTGGACTTGATCAGCCACGTGATCAGTGCCTGCAGAGTCACGTGATCAGGGCCTGCTGAGCTGCGTGATTCCTGCCGGCTCATCTGCATGACAATTGCCAGCTGAGCTGCGTGATTCCTGTCGGCTCATCTGCTTGACAATTGCCAGCTGAGCTGCGTGATTCCTGCCTGGTCACGTGCTTGATTATTGCCAGTTGAGCAGCATGATTCGTCACTGCTGAGCTCCATGCTTATTGCCTGCTGATTGCGTGGTTCGTGTCTGCTCAGCTCTTTGAGTATTGCCTCCTGAGGTCCCTGTTCGGTCGCCACCTGCCGGGGACCAGCCCCAACTGATCCAGGGTATTCGAAGGAGAGATGGCCTAGGCGACTATTTATATGCTAATCAGAGATGTCAAGAATAATAGTATGAGGAGAGCTCAGTAGGAAAATTCGGTGGAGAAAAGAGACTGAGTAGCTTGGTTTACGCGGAAGACCAATCAAACTTCAAGACAAGAAGTTTGCACCACTTACGTAGGCCGCAGGCGCCCTCTCGAATAGCGAAAGGTGCCTCACCCTAGACACCTTCTCGAGTGGGTCTTAGCAGCCCAGGCATAATTAGTAAGCGTGGTGGGTTCCGCGCTCCAGATGGAGACTCAGCTGGAAGTTAAAGGGAAGAATGACAAGGAACTTTATGAATTGGAGCTGTAAGTTAACTCTTTGACAGAGAGAGCGAGATGGTGGTGGGGGACAGCCCCCAGTGAAATCAGAGGTGAGAGCACAAAGCAATACAGTAGGCAGACTCCGGTTTTTTGGGGGAGATGCTCGAGAATATCCGGGTGGACTCCTGAGGCTCGATCCCGCATTTGCGTATGCCGAGCCTCCTTCCTCATGACCTTTGTCCAGAGTGGAATGCCTCCCCGGCTCCCGGCACATGATCAGTGCATGCTCAGTCACGATATCAGTGCCTGCTCAGCCACGTGATCACTGACGGCACAGTCACGTGATCAGCGCCTCTCAGTCACGTGATCACCGTATGATAAACACGTGATCAGTGAACGACCAGCCACGTGATCACTGCATGCGCGGTCAGGTGGTCAGTTCCTGATCAGCCACCTGATCAGTGCGTGCACAGTCCCCTGATCAGCGCCTGTCAGTCACTGATCACTGCCTGATAAACACGTGATCAGTGCCCGAACAGCCACGTCATCAGTGCATGCGCAGTCACGTGATCAGTGCATGATAGCCACGTGATCAGTGCGTGCACAGTCCCATGATCAGCGCCTGTCAGTCACTGATCATTGCCTGATAAACACGTGATCAGTGCATGATGAGCCATGTGATCAGTGCCCGATCAGCCACGTCATCAGTGCATGCGCAGTCACGTCATCAGTGCATGATAGCCACGTGATCAGTGCATGCTCAGTCACGTGATCTGGACTTGATCAGCCACGTGATCAGTGCCTGCAGAGTCACGTGATCAGGGCCTGCTGAGCTGCGTGATTCCTGCCGGCTCATCTGCATGACAATTGCCAGCTGAGCTGCGTGATTCCTGTCGGCTCATCTGCTTGACAATTGCCAGCTGAGCTGCGTGATTCCTGCCTGGTCACGTGCTTGATTATTGCCAGTTGAGCAGCATGATTCGTCACTGCTGAGCTCCATGCTTATTGCCTGCTGATTGCGTGGTTCGTGTCTGCTCAGCTCTTTGAGTATTGCCTCCTGAGGTCCCTGTTCGGTCGCCACCTGCCGGGGACCAGCCCCAACTGATCCAGGGTATTCGAAGGAGAGATGGCCTAGGCGACTATTTATATGCTAATCAGAGATGTCAAGAATAATAGTATGAGGAGAGCTCAGTAGGAAAATTCGGTGGAGAAAAGAGACTGAGTAGCTTGGTTTACGCGGAAGACCAATCAAACTTCAAGACAAGAAGTTTGCACCACTTACGTAGGCCGCAGGCGCCCTCTCGAATAGCGAAAGGTGCCTCACCCTAGACACCTTCTCGAGTGGGTCTTAGCAGCCCAGGCATAATTAGTAAGCGTGGTGGGTTCCGCGCTCCAGATGGAGACTCAGCTGGAAGTTAAAGGGAAGAATGACAAGGAACTTTATGAATTGGAGCTGTAAGTTAACTCTTTGACAGAGAGAGCGAGATGGTGGTGGGGGACAGCCCCCAGTGAAATCAGAGGTGAGAGCACAAAGCAATACAGTAGGCAGACTCCGGTTTTTTGGGGGGAGATGCTCGAGAATATCCGGGTGGACTCCTGAGGCTCGATCCCGCATTTGCGTATGCCGAGCCTCCTTCCTCATGACCTTTGTCCAGAGTGGAATGCCTCCCCGGCTCCCGGCACATGATCAGTGCATGCTCAGTCACGATATCAGTGCCTGCTCAGCCACGTGATCACTGACGGCACAGTCACGTGATCAGCGCCTCTCAGTCACGTGATCACCGTATGATAAACACGTGATCAGTGAACGACCAGCCACGTGATCACTGCATGCGCGGTCAGGTGGTCAGTTCCTGATCAGCCACCTGATCAGTGCGTGCACAGTCCCCTGATCAGCGCCTGTCAGTCACTGATCACTGCCTGATAAACACGTGATCAGTGCCCGAACAGCCACGTCATCAGTGCATGCGCAGTCACGTGATCAGTGCATGATAGCCACGTGATCAGTGCGTGCACAGTCCCATGATCAGCGCCTGTCAGTCACTGATCATTGCCTGATAAACACGTGATCAGTGCATGATGAGCCATGTGATCAGTGCCCGATCAGCCACGTCATCAGTGCATGCGCAGTCACGTCATCAGTGCATGATAGCCACGTGATCAGTGCATGCTCAGTCACGTGATCTGGACTTGATCAGCCACGTGATCAGTGCCTGCAGAGTCACGTGATCAGGGCCTGCTGAGCTGCGTGATTCCTGCCGGCTCATCTGCATGACAATTGCCAGCTGAGCTGCGTGATTCCTGTCGGCTCATCTGCTTGACAATTGCCAGCTGAGCTGCGTGATTCCTGCCTGGTCACGTGCTTGATTATTGCCAGTTGAGCAGCATGATTCGTCACTGCTGAGCTCCATGCTTATTGCCTGCTGATTGCGTGGTTCGTGTCTGCTCAGCTCTTTGAGTATTGCCTCCTGAGGTCCCTGTTCGGTCGCCACCTGCCGGGGACCAGCCCCAACTGATCCAGGGTATTCGAAGGAGAGATGGCCTAGGCGACTATTTATATGCTAATCAGAGATGTCAAGAATAATAGTATGAGGAGAGCTCAGTAGGAAAATTCGGTGGAGAAAAGAGACTGAGTAGCTTGGTTTACGCGGAAGACCAATCAAACTTCAAGACAAGAAGTTTGCACCACTTACGTAGGCCGCAGGCGCCCTCTCGAATAGCGAAAGGTGCCTCACCCTAGACACCTTCTCGAGTGGGTCTTAGCAGCCCAGGCATAATTAGTAAGCGTGGTGGGTTCCGCGCTCCAGATGGAGACTCAGCTGGAAGTTAAAGGGAAGAATGACAAGGAACTTTATGAATTGGAGCTGTAAGTTAACTCTTTGACAGAGAGAGCGAGATGGTGGTGGGGGACAGCCCCCAGTGAAATCAGAGGTGAGAGCACAAAGCAATACAGTAGGCAGACTCCGGTTTTTTGGGGGGAGATGCTCGAGAATATCCGGGTGGACTCCTGAGGCTCGATCCCGCATTTGCGTATGCCGAGCCTCCTTCCTCATGACCTTTGTCCAGAGTGGAATGCCTCCCCGGCTCCCGGCACATGATCAGTGCATGCTCAGTCACGATATCAGTGCCTGCTCAGCCACGTGATCACTGACGGCACAGTCACGTGATCAGCGCCTCTCAGTCACGTGATCACCGTATGATAAACACGTGATCAGTGAACGACCAGCCACGTGATCACTGCATGCGCGGTCAGGTGGTCAGTTCCTGATCAGCCACCTGATCAGTGCGTGCACAGTCCCCTGATCAGCGCCTGTCAGTCACTGATCACTGCCTGATAAACACGTGATCAGTGCCCGAACAGCCACGTCATCAGTGCATGCGCAGTCACGTGATCAGTGCATGATAGCCACGTGATCAGTGCGTGCACAGTCCCATGATCAGCGCCTGTCAGTCACTGATCATTGCCTGATAAACACGTGATCAGTGCATGATGAGCCATGTGATCAGTGCCCGATCAGCCACGTCATCAGTGCATGCGCAGTCACGTCATCAGTGCATGATAGCCACGTGATCAGTGCATGCTCAGTCACGTGATCTGGACTTGATCAGCCACGTGATCAGTGCCTGCAGAGTCACGTGATCAGGGCCTGCTGAGCTGCGTGATTCCTGCCGGCTCATCTGCATGACAATTGCCAGCTGAGCTGCGTGATTCCTGTCGGCTCATCTGCTTGACAATTGCCAGCTGAGCTGCGTGATTCCTGCCTGGTCACGTGCTTGATTATTGCCAGTTGAGCAGCATGATTCGTCACTGCTGAGCTCCATGCTTATTGCCTGCTGATTGCGTGGTTCGTGTCTGCTCAGCTCTTTGAGTATTGCCTCCTGAGGTCCCTGTTCGGTCGCCACCTGCCGGGGACCAGCCCCAACTGATCCAGGGTATTCGAAGGAGAGATGGCCTAGGCGACTATTTATATGCTAATCAGAGATGTCAAGAATAATAGTATGAGGAGAGCTCAGTAGGAAAATTCGGTGGAGAAAAGAGACTGAGTAGCTTGGTTTACGCGGAAGACCAATCAAACTTCAAGACAAGAAGTTTGCACCACTTACGTAGGCCGCAGGCGCCCTCTCGAATAGCGAAAGGTGCCTCACCCTAGACACCTTCTCGAGTGGGTCTTAGCAGCCCAGGCATAATTAGTAAGCGTGGTGGGTTCCGCGCTCCAGATGGAGACTCAGCTGGAAGTTAAAGGGAAGAATGACAAGGAACTTTATGAATTGGAGCTGTAAGTTAACTCTTTGACAGAGAGAGCGAGATGGTGGTGGGGGACAGCCCCCAGTGAAATCAGAGGTGAGAGCACAAAGCAATACAGTAGGCAGACTCCGGTTTTTTTGGGGGGAGATGCTCGAGAATATCCGGGTGGACTCCTGAGGCTCGATCCCGCATTTGCGTATGCCGAGCCTCCTTCCTCATGACCTTTGTCCAGAGTGGAATGCCTCCCCGGCTCCCGGCACATGATCAGTGCATGCTCAGTCACGATATCAGTGCCTGCTCAGCCACGTGATCACTGACGGCACAGTCACGTGATCAGCGCCTCTCAGTCACGTGATCACCGTATGATAAACACGTGATCAGTGAACGACCAGCCACGTGATCACTGCATGCGCGGTCAGGTGGTCAGTTCCTGATCAGCCACCTGATCAGTGCGTGCACAGTCCCCTGATCAGCGCCTGTCAGTCACTGATCACTGCCTGATAAACACGTGATCAGTGCCCGAACAGCCACGTCATCAGTGCATGCGCAGTCACGTGATCAGTGCATGATAGCCACGTGATCAGTGCGTGCACAGTCCCATGATCAGCGCCTGTCAGTCACTGATCATTGCCTGATAAACACGTGATCAGTGCATGATGAGCCATGTGATCAGTGCCCGATCAGCCACGTCATCAGTGCATGCGCAGTCACGTCATCAGTGCATGATAGCCACGTGATCAGTGCATGCTCAGTCACGTGATCTGGACTTGATCAGCCACGTGATCAGTGCCTGCAGAGTCACGTGATCAGGGCCTGCTGAGCTGCGTGATTCCTGCCGGCTCATCTGCATGACAATTGCCAGCTGAGCTGCGTGATTCCTGTCGGCTCATCTGCTTGACAATTGCCAGCTGAGCTGCGTGATTCCTGCCTGGTCACGTGCTTGATTATTGCCAGTTGAGCAGCATGATTCGTCACTGCTGAGCTCCATGCTTATTGCCTGCTGATTGCGTGGTTCGTGTCTGCTCAGCTCTTTGAGTATTGCCTCCTGAGGTCCCTGTTCGGTCGCCACCTGCCGGGGACCAGCCCCAACTGATCCAGGGTATTCGAAGGAGAGATGGCCTAGGCGACTATTTATATGCTAATCAGAGATGTCAAGAATAATAGTATGAGGAGAGCTCAGTAGGAAAATTCGGTGGAGAAAAGAGACTGAGTAGCTTGGTTTACGCGGAAGACCAATCAAACTTCAAGACAAGAAGTTTGCACCACTTACGTAGGCCGCAGGCGCCCTCTCGAATAGCGAAAGGTGCCTCACCCTAGACACCTTCTCGAGTGGGTCTTAGCAGCCCAGGCATAATTAGTAAGCGTGGTGGGTTCCGCGCTCCAGATGGAGACTCAGCTGGAAGTTAAAGGGAAGAATGACAAGGAACTTTATGAATTGGAGCTGTAAGTTAACTCTTTGACAGAGAGAGCGAGATGGTGGTGGGGGACAGCCCCCAGTGAAATCAGAGGTGAGAGCACAAAGCAATACAGTAGGCAGACTCCGGTTTTTTTGGGGGGAGATGCTCGAGAATATCCGGGTGGACTCCTGAGGCTCGATCCCGCATTTGCGTATGCCGAGCCTCCTTCCTCATGACCTTTGTCCAGAGTGGAATGCCTCCCCGGCTCCCGGCACATGATCAGTGCATGCTCAGTCACGATATCAGTGCCTGCTCAGCCACGTGATCACTGACGGCACAGTCACGTGATCAGCGCCTCTCAGTCACGTGATCACCGTATGATAAACACGTGATCAGTGAACGACCAGCCACGTGATCACTGCATGCGCGGTCAGGTGGTCAGTTCCTGATCAGCCACCTGATCAGTGCGTGCACAGTCCCCTGATCAGCGCCTGTCAGTCACTGATCACTGCCTGATAAACACGTGATCAGTGCCCGAACAGCCACGTCATCAGTGCATGCGCAGTCACGTGATCAGTGCATGATAGCCACGTGATCAGTGCGTGCACAGTCCCATGATCAGCGCCTGTCAGTCACTGATCATTGCCTGATAAACACGTGATCAGTGCATGATGAGCCATGTGATCAGTGCCCGATCAGCCACGTCATCAGTGCATGCGCAGTCACGTCATCAGTGCATGATAGCCACGTGATCAGTGCATGCTCAGTCACGTGATCTGGACTTGATCAGCCACGTGATCAGTGCCTGCAGAGTCACGTGATCAGGGCCTGCTGAGCTGCGTGATTCCTGCCGGCTCATCTGCATGACAATTGCCAGCTGAGCTGCGTGATTCCTGTCGGCTCATCTGCTTGACAATTGCCAGCTGAGCTGCGTGATTCCTGCCTGGTCACGTGCTTGATTATTGCCAGTTGAGCAGCATGATTCGTCACTGCTGAGCTCCATGCTTATTGCCTGCTGATTGCGTGGTTCGTGTCTGCTCAGCTCTTTGAGTATTGCCTCCTGAGGTCCCTGTTCGGTCGCCACCTGCCGGGGACCAGCCCCAACTGATCCAGGGTATTCGAAGGAGAGATGGCCTAGGCGACTATTTATATGCTAATCAGAGATGTCAAGAATAATAGTATGAGGAGAGCTCAGTAGGAAAATTCGGTGGAGAAAAGAGACTGAGTAGCTTGGTTTACGCGGAAGACCAATCAAACTTCAAGACAAGAAGTTTGCACCACTTACGTAGGCCGCAGGCGCCCTCTCGAATAGCGAAAGGTGCCTCACCCTAGACACCTTCTCGAGTGGGTCTTAGCAGCCCAGGCATAATTAGTAAGCGTGGTGGGTTCCGCGCTCCAGATGGAGACTCAGCTGGAAGTTAAAGGGAAGAATGACAAGGAACTTTATGAATTGGAGCTGTAAGTTAACTCTTTGACAGAGAGAGCGAGATGGTGGTGGGGGACAGCCCCCAGTGAAATCAGAGGTGAGAGCACAAAGCAATACAGTAGGCAGACTCCGGTTTTTTTGGGGGGAGATGCTCGAGAATATCCGGGTGGACTCCTGAGGCTCGATCCCGCATTTGCGTATGCCGAGCCTCCTTCCTCATGACCTTTGTCCAGAGTGGAATGCCTCCCCGGCTCCCGGCACATGATCAGTGCATGCTCAGTCACGATATCAGTGCCTGCTCAGCCACGTGATCACTGACGGCACAGTCACGTGATCAGCGCCTCTCAGTCACGTGATCACCGTATGATAAACACGTGATCAGTGAACGACCAGCCACGTGATCACTGCATGCGCGGTCAGGTGGTCAGTTCCTGATCAGCCACCTGATCAGTGCGTGCACAGTCCCCTGATCAGCGCCTGTCAGTCACTGATCACTGCCTGATAAACACGTGATCAGTGCCCGAACAGCCACGTCATCAGTGCATGCGCAGTCACGTGATCAGTGCATGATAGCCACGTGATCAGTGCGTGCACAGTCCCATGATCAGCGCCTGTCAGTCACTGATCATTGCCTGATAAACACGTGATCAGTGCATGATGAGCCATGTGATCAGTGCCCGATCAGCCACGTCATCAGTGCATGCGCAGTCACGTCATCAGTGCATGATAGCCACGTGATCAGTGCATGCTCAGTCACGTGATCTGGACTTGATCAGCCACGTGATCAGTGCCTGCAGAGTCACGTGATCAGGGCCTGCTGAGCTGCGTGATTCCTGCCGGCTCATCTGCATGACAATTGCCAGCTGAGCTGCGTGATTCCTGTCGGCTCATCTGCTTGACAATTGCCAGCTGAGCTGCGTGATTCCTGCCTGGTCACGTGCTTGATTATTGCCAGTTGAGCAGCATGATTCGTCACTGCTGAGCTCCATGCTTATTGCCTGCTGATTGCGTGGTTCGTGTCTGCTCAGCTCTTTGAGTATTGCCTCCTGAGGTCCCTGTTCGGTCGCCACCTGCCGGGGACCAGCCCCAACTGATCCAGGGTATTCGAAGGAGAGATGGCCTAGGCGACTATTTATATGCTAATCAGAGATGTCAAGAATAATAGTATGAGGAGAGCTCAGTAGGAAAATTCGGTGGAGAAAAGAGACTGAGTAGCTTGGTTTACGCGGAAGACCAATCAAACTTCAAGACAAGAAGTTTGCACCACTTACGTAGGCCGCAGGCGCCCTCTCGAATAGCGAAAGGTGCCTCACCCTAGACACCTTCTCGAGTGGGTCTTAGCAGCCCAGGCATAATTAGTAAGCGTGGTGGGTTCCGCGCTCCAGATGGAGACTCAGCTGGAAGTTAAAGGGAAGAATGACAAGGAACTTTATGAATTGGAGCTGTAAGTTAACTCTTTGACAGAGAGAGCGAGATGGTGGTGGGGGACAGCCCCCAGTGAAATCAGAGGTGAGAGCACAAAGCAATACAGTAGGCAGACTCCGGTTTTTTGGGGGGAGATGCTCGAGAATATCCGGGTGGACTCCTGAGGCTCGATCCCGCATTTGCGTATGCCGAGCCTCCTTCCTCATGACCTTTGTCCAGAGTGGAATGCCTCCCCGGCTCCCGGCACATGATCAGTGCATGCTCAGTCACGATATCAGTGCCTGCTCAGCCACGTGATCACTGACGGCACAGTCACGTGATCAGCGCCTCTCAGTCACGTGATCACCGTATGATAAACACGTGATCAGTGAACGACCAGCCACGTGATCACTGCATGCGCGGTCAGGTGGTCAGTTCCTGATCAGCCACCTGATCAGTGCGTGCACAGTCCCCTGATCAGCGCCTGTCAGTCACTGATCACTGCCTGATAAACACGTGATCAGTGCCCGAACAGCCACGTCATCAGTGCATGCGCAGTCACGTGATCAGTGCATGATAGCCACGTGATCAGTGCGTGCACAGTCCCATGATCAGCGCCTGTCAGTCACTGATCATTGCCTGATAAACACGTGATCAGTGCATGATGAGCCATGTGATCAGTGCCCGATCAGCCACGTCATCAGTGCATGCGCAGTCACGTCATCAGTGCATGATAGCCACGTGATCAGTGCATGCTCAGTCACGTGATCTGGACTTGATCAGCCACGTGATCAGTGCCTGCAGAGTCACGTGATCAGGGCCTGCTGAGCTGCGTGATTCCTGCCGGCTCATCTGCATGACAATTGCCAGCTGAGCTGCGTGATTCCTGTCGGCTCATCTGCTTGACAATTGCCAGCTGAGCTGCGTGATTCCTGCCTGGTCACGTGCTTGATTATTGCCAGTTGAGCAGCATGATTCGTCACTGCTGAGCTCCATGCTTATTGCCTGCTGATTGCGTGGTTCGTGTCTGCTCAGCTCTTTGAGTATTGCCTCCTGAGGTCCCTGTTCGGTCGCCACCTGCCGGGGACCAGCCCCAACTGATCCAGGGTATTCGAAGGAGAGATGGCCTAGGCGACTATTTATATGCTAATCAGAGATGTCAAGAATAATAGTATGAGGAGAGCTCAGTAGGAAAATTCGGTGGAGAAAAGAGACTGAGTAGCTTGGTTTACGCGGAAGACCAATCAAACTTCAAGACAAGAAGTTTGCACCACTTACGTAGGCCGCAGGCGCCCTCTCGAATAGCGAAAGGTGCCTCACCCTAGACACCTTCTCGAGTGGGTCTTAGCAGCCCAGGCATAATTAGTAAGCGTGGTGGGTTCCGCGCTCCAGATGGAGACTCAGCTGGAAGTTAAAGGGAAGAATGACAAGGAACTTTATGAATTGGAGCTGTAAGTTAACTCTTTGACAGAGAGAGCGAGATGGTGGTGGGGGACAGCCCCCAGTGAAATCAGAGGTGAGAGCACAAAGCAATACAGTAGGCAGACTCCGGTTTTTTTGGGGGGAGATGCTCGAGAATATCCGGGTGGACTCCTGAGGCTCGATCCCGCATTTGCGTATGCCGAGCCTCCTTCCTCATGACCTTTGTCCAGAGTGGAATGCCTCCCCGGCTCCCGGCACATGATCAGTGCATGCTCAGTCACGATATCAGTGCCTGCTCAGCCACGTGATCACTGACGGCACAGTCACGTGATCAGCGCCTCTCAGTCACGTGATCACCGTATGATAAACACGTGATCAGTGAACGACCAGCCACGTGATCACTGCATGCGCGGTCAGGTGGTCAGTTCCTGATCAGCCACCTGATCAGTGCGTGCACAGTCCCCTGATCAGCGCCTGTCAGTCACTGATCACTGCCTGATAAACACGTGATCAGTGCCCGAACAGCCACGTCATCAGTGCATGCGCAGTCACGTGATCAGTGCATGATAGCCACGTGATCAGTGCGTGCACAGTCCCATGATCAGCGCCTGTCAGTCACTGATCATTGCCTGATAAACACGTGATCAGTGCATGATGAGCCATGTGATCAGTGCCCGATCAGCCACGTCATCAGTGCATGCGCAGTCACGTCATCAGTGCATGATAGCCACGTGATCAGTGCATGCTCAGTCACGTGATCTGGACTTGATCAGCCACGTGATCAGTGCCTGCAGAGTCACGTGATCAGGGCCTGCTGAGCTGCGTGATTCCTGCCGGCTCATCTGCATGACAATTGCCAGCTGAGCTGCGTGATTCCTGTCGGCTCATCTGCTTGACAATTGCCAGCTGAGCTGCGTGATTCCTGCCTGGTCACGTGCTTGATTATTGCCAGTTGAGCAGCATGATTCGTCACTGCTGAGCTCCATGCTTATTGCCTGCTGATTGCGTGGTTCGTGTCTGCTCAGCTCTTTGAGTATTGCCTCCTGAGGTCCCTGTTCGGTCGCCACCTGCCGGGGACCAGCCCCAACTGATCCAGGGTATTCGAAGGAGAGATGGCCTAGGCGACTATTTATATGCTAATCAGAGATGTCAAGAATAATAGTATGAGGAGAGCTCAGTAGGAAAATTCGGTGGAGAAAAGAGACTGAGTAGCTTGGTTTACGCGGAAGACCAATCAAACTTCAAGACAAGAAGTTTGCACCACTTACGTAGGCCGCAGGCGCCCTCTCGAATAGCGAAAGGTGCCTCACCCTAGACACCTTCTCGAGTGGGTCTTAGCAGCCCAGGCATAATTAGTAAGCGTGGTGGGTTCCGCGCTCCAGATGGAGACTCAGCTGGAAGTTAAAGGGAAGAATGACAAGGAACTTTATGAATTGGAGCTGTAAGTTAACTCTTTGACAGAGAGAGCGAGATGGTGGTGGGGGACAGCCCCCAGTGAAATCAGAGGTGAGAGCACAAAGCAATACAGTAGGCAGACTCCGGTTTTTTGGGGGGAGATGCTCGAGAATATCCGGGTGGACTCCTGAGGCTCGATCCCGCATTTGCGTATGCCGAGCCTCCTTCCTCATGACCTTTGTCCAGAGTGGAATGCCTCCCCGGCTCCCGGCACATGATCAGTGCATGCTCAGTCACGATATCAGTGCCTGCTCAGCCACGTGATCACTGACGGCACAGTCACGTGATCAGCGCCTCTCAGTCACGTGATCACCGTATGATAAACACGTGATCAGTGAACGACCAGCCACGTGATCACTGCATGCGCGGTCAGGTGGTCAGTTCCTGATCAGCCACCTGATCAGTGCGTGCACAGTCCCCTGATCAGCGCCTGTCAGTCACTGATCACTGCCTGATAAACACGTGATCAGTGCCCGAACAGCCACGTCATCAGTGCATGCGCAGTCACGTGATCAGTGCATGATAGCCACGTGATCAGTGCGTGCACAGTCCCATGATCAGCGCCTGTCAGTCACTGATCATTGCCTGATAAACACGTGATCAGTGCATGATGAGCCATGTGATCAGTGCCCGATCAGCCACGTCATCAGTGCATGCGCAGTCACGTCATCAGTGCATGATAGCCACGTGATCAGTGCATGCTCAGTCACGTGATCTGGACTTGATCAGCCACGTGATCAGTGCCTGCAGAGTCACGTGATCAGGGCCTGCTGAGCTGCGTGATTCCTGCCGGCTCATCTGCATGACAATTGCCAGCTGAGCTGCGTGATTCCTGTCGGCTCATCTGCTTGACAATTGCCAGCTGAGCTGCGTGATTCCTGCCTGGTCACGTGCTTGATTATTGCCAGTTGAGCAGCATGATTCGTCACTGCTGAGCTCCATGCTTATTGCCTGCTGATTGCGTGGTTCGTGTCTGCTCAGCTCTTTGAGTATTGCCTCCTGAGGTCCCTGTTCGGTCGCCACCTGCCGGGGACCAGCCCCAACTGATCCAGGGTATTCGAAGGAGAGATGGCCTAGGCGACTATTTATATGCTAATCAGAGATGTCAAGAATAATAGTATGAGGAGAGCTCAGTAGGAAAATTCGGTGGAGAAAAGAGACTGAGTAGCTTGGTTTACGCGGAAGACCAATCAAACTTCAAGACAAGAAGTTTGCACCACTTACGTAGGCCGCAGGCGCCCTCTCGAATAGCGAAAGGTGCCTCACCCTAGACACCTTCTCGAGTGGGTCTTAGCAGCCCAGGCATAATTAGTAAGCGTGGTGGGTTCCGCGCTCCAGATGGAGACTCAGCTGGAAGTTAAAGGGAAGAATGACAAGGAACTTTATGAATTGGAGCTGTAAGTTAACTCTTTGACAGAGAGAGCGAGATGGTGGTGGGGGACAGCCCCCAGTGAAATCAGAGGTGAGAGCACAAAGCAATACAGTAGGCAGACTCCGGTTTTTTGGGGGGAGATGCTCGAGAATATCCGGGTGGACTCCTGAGGCTCGATCCCGCATTTGCGTATGCCGAGCCTCCTTCCTCATGACCTTTGTCCAGAGTGGAATGCCTCCCCGGCTCCCGGCACATGATCAGTGCATGCTCAGTCACGATATCAGTGCCTGCTCAGCCACGTGATCACTGACGGCACAGTCACGTGATCAGCGCCTCTCAGTCACGTGATCACCGTATGATAAACACGTGATCAGTGAACGACCAGCCACGTGATCACTGCATGCGCGGTCAGGTGGTCAGTTCCTGATCAGCCACCTGATCAGTGCGTGCACAGTCCCCTGATCAGCGCCTGTCAGTCACTGATCACTGCCTGATAAACACGTGATCAGTGCCCGAACAGCCACGTCATCAGTGCATGCGCAGTCACGTGATCAGTGCATGATAGCCACGTGATCAGTGCGTGCACAGTCCCATGATCAGCGCCTGTCAGTCACTGATCATTGCCTGATAAACACGTGATCAGTGCATGATGAGCCATGTGATCAGTGCCCGATCAGCCACGTCATCAGTGCATGCGCAGTCACGTCATCAGTGCATGATAGCCACGTGATCAGTGCATGCTCAGTCACGTGATCTGGACTTGATCAGCCACGTGATCAGTGCCTGCAGAGTCACGTGATCAGGGCCTGCTGAGCTGCGTGATTCCTGCCGGCTCATCTGCATGACAATTGCCAGCTGAGCTGCGTGATTCCTGTCGGCTCATCTGCTTGACAATTGCCAGCTGAGCTGCGTGATTCCTGCCTGGTCACGTGCTTGATTATTGCCAGTTGAGCAGCATGATTCGTCACTGCTGAGCTCCATGCTTATTGCCTGCTGATTGCGTGGTTCGTGTCTGCTCAGCTCTTTGAGTATTGCCTCCTGAGGTCCCTGTTCGGTCGCCACCTGCCGGGGACCAGCCCCAACTGATCCAGGGTATTCGAAGGAGAGATGGCCTAGGCGACTATTTATATGCTAATCAGAGATGTCAAGAATAATAGTATGAGGAGAGCTCAGTAGGAAAATTCGGTGGAGAAAAGAGACTGAGTAGCTTGGTTTACGCGGAAGACCAATCAAACTTCAAGACAAGAAGTTTGCACCACTTACGTAGGCCGCAGGCGCCCTCTCGAATAGCGAAAGGTGCCTCACCCTAGACACCTTCTCGAGTGGGTCTTAGCAGCCCAGGCATAATTAGTAAGCGTGGTGGGTTCCGCGCTCCAGATGGAGACTCAGCTGGAAGTTAAAGGGAAGAATGACAAGGAACTTTATGAATTGGAGCTGTAAGTTAACTCTTTGACAGAGAGAGCGAGATGGTGGTGGGGGACAGCCCCCAGTGAAATCAGAGGTGAGAGCACAAAGCAATACAGTAGGCAGACTCCGGTTTTTTTGGGGGGAGATGCTCGAGAATATCCGGGTGGACTCCTGAGGCTCGATCCCGCATTTGCGTATGCCGAGCCTCCTTCCTCATGACCTTTGTCCAGAGTGGAATGCCTCCCCGGCTCCCGGCACATGATCAGTGCATGCTCAGTCACGATATCAGTGCCTGCTCAGCCACGTGATCACTGACGGCACAGTCACGTGATCAGCGCCTCTCAGTCACGTGATCACCGTATGATAAACACGTGATCAGTGAACGACCAGCCACGTGATCACTGCATGCGCGGTCAGGTGGTCAGTTCCTGATCAGCCACCTGATCAGTGCGTGCACAGTCCCCTGATCAGCGCCTGTCAGTCACTGATCACTGCCTGATAAACACGTGATCAGTGCCCGAACAGCCACGTCATCAGTGCATGCGCAGTCACGTGATCAGTGCATGATAGCCACGTGATCAGTGCGTGCACAGTCCCATGATCAGCGCCTGTCAGTCACTGATCATTGCCTGATAAACACGTGATCAGTGCATGATGAGCCATGTGATCAGTGCCCGATCAGCCACGTCATCAGTGCATGCGCAGTCACGTCATCAGTGCATGATAGCCACGTGATCAGTGCATGCTCAGTCACGTGATCTGGACTTGATCAGCCACGTGATCAGTGCCTGCAGAGTCACGTGATCAGGGCCTGCTGAGCTGCGTGATTCCTGCCGGCTCATCTGCATGACAATTGCCAGCTGAGCTGCGTGATTCCTGTCGGCTCATCTGCTTGACAATTGCCAGCTGAGCTGCGTGATTCCTGCCTGGTCACGTGCTTGATTATTGCCAGTTGAGCAGCATGATTCGTCACTGCTGAGCTCCATGCTTATTGCCTGCTGATTGCGTGGTTCGTGTCTGCTCAGCTCTTTGAGTATTGCCTCCTGAGGTCCCTGTTCGGTCGCCACCTGCCGGGGACCAGCCCCAACTGATCCAGGGTATTCGAAGGAGAGATGGCCTAGGCGACTATTTATATGCTAATCAGAGATGTCAAGAATAATAGTATGAGGAGAGCTCAGTAGGAAAATTCGGTGGAGAAAAGAGACTGAGTAGCTTGGTTTACGCGGAAGACCAATCAAACTTCAAGACAAGAAGTTTGCACCACTTACGTAGGCCGCAGGCGCCCTCTCGAATAGCGAAAGGTGCCTCACCCTAGACACCTTCTCGAGTGGGTCTTAGCAGCCCAGGCATAATTAGTAAGCGTGGTGGGTTCCGCGCTCCAGATGGAGACTCAGCTGGAAGTTAAAGGGAAGAATGACAAGGAACTTTATGAATTGGAGCTGTAAGTTAACTCTTTGACAGAGAGAGCGAGATGGTGGTGGGGGACAGCCCCCAGTGAAATCAGAGGTGAGAGCACAAAGCAATACAGTAGGCAGACTCCGGTTTTTGGGGGGAGATGCTCGAGAATATCCGGGTGGACTCCTGAGGCTCGATCCCGCATTTGCGTATGCCGAGCCTCCTTCCTCATGACCTTTGTCCAGAGTGGAATGCCTCCCCGGCTCCCGGCACATGATCAGTGCATGCTCAGTCACGATATCAGTGCCTGCTCAGCCACGTGATCACTGACGGCACAGTCACGTGATCAGCGCCTCTCAGTCACGTGATCACCGTATGATAAACACGTGATCAGTGAACGACCAGCCACGTGATCACTGCATGCGCGGTCAGGTGGTCAGTTCCTGATCAGCCACCTGATCAGTGCGTGCACAGTCCCCTGATCAGCGCCTGTCAGTCACTGATCACTGCCTGATAAACACGTGATCAGTGCCCGAACAGCCACGTCATCAGTGCATGCGCAGTCACGTGATCAGTGCATGATAGCCACGTGATCAGTGCGTGCACAGTCCCATGATCAGCGCCTGTCAGTCACTGATCATTGCCTGATAAACACGTGATCAGTGCATGATGAGCCATGTGATCAGTGCCCGATCAGCCACGTCATCAGTGCATGCGCAGTCACGTCATCAGTGCATGATAGCCACGTGATCAGTGCATGCTCAGTCACGTGATCTGGACTTGATCAGCCACGTGATCAGTGCCTGCAGAGTCACGTGATCAGGGCCTGCTGAGCTGCGTGATTCCTGCCGGCTCATCTGCATGACAATTGCCAGCTGAGCTGCGTGATTCCTGTCGGCTCATCTGCTTGACAATTGCCAGCTGAGCTGCGTGATTCCTGCCTGGTCACGTGCTTGATTATTGCCAGTTGAGCAGCATGATTCGTCACTGCTGAGCTCCATGCTTATTGCCTGCTGATTGCGTGGTTCGTGTCTGCTCAGCTCTTTGAGTATTGCCTCCTGAGGTCCCTGTTCGGTCGCCACCTGCCGGGGACCAGCCCCAACTGATCCAGGGTATTCGAAGGAGAGATGGCCTAGGCGACTATTTATATGCTAATCAGAGATGTCAAGAATAATAGTATGAGGAGAGCTCAGTAGGAAAATTCGGTGGAGAAAAGAGACTGAGTAGCTTGGTTTACGCGGAAGACCAATCAAACTTCAAGACAAGAAGTTTGCACCACTTACGTAGGCCGCAGGCGCCCTCTCGAATAGCGAAAGGTGCCTCACCCTAGACACCTTCTCGAGTGGGTCTTAGCAGCCCAGGCATAATTAGTAAGCGTGGTGGGTTCCGCGCTCCAGATGGAGACTCAGCTGGAAGTTAAAGGGAAGAATGACAAGGAACTTTATGAATTGGAGCTGTAAGTTAACTCTTTGACAGAGAGAGCGAGATGGTGGTGGGGGACAGCCCCCAGTGAAATCAGAGGTGAGAGCACAAAGCAATACAGTAGGCAGACTCCGGTTTTTTTGGGGGGAGATGCTCGAGAATATCCGGGTGGACTCCTGAGGCTCGATCCCGCATTTGCGTATGCCGAGCCTCCTTCCTCATGACCTTTGTCCAGAGTGGAATGCCTCCCCGGCTCCCGGCACATGATCAGTGCATGCTCAGTCACGATATCAGTGCCTGCTCAGCCACGTGATCACTGACGGCACAGTCACGTGATCAGCGCCTCTCAGTCACGTGATCACCGTATGATAAACACGTGATCAGTGAACGACCAGCCACGTGATCACTGCATGCGCGGTCAGGTGGTCAGTTCCTGATCAGCCACCTGATCAGTGCGTGCACAGTCCCCTGATCAGCGCCTGTCAGTCACTGATCACTGCCTGATAAACACGTGATCAGTGCCCGAACAGCCACGTCATCAGTGCATGCGCAGTCACGTGATCAGTGCATGATAGCCACGTGATCAGTGCGTGCACAGTCCCATGATCAGCGCCTGTCAGTCACTGATCATTGCCTGATAAACACGTGATCAGTGCATGATGAGCCATGTGATCAGTGCCCGATCAGCCACGTCATCAGTGCATGCGCAGTCACGTCATCAGTGCATGATAGCCACGTGATCAGTGCATGCTCAGTCACGTGATCTGGACTTGATCAGCCACGTGATCAGTGCCTGCAGAGTCACGTGATCAGGGCCTGCTGAGCTGCGTGATTCCTGCCGGCTCATCTGCATGACAATTGCCAGCTGAGCTGCGTGATTCCTGTCGGCTCATCTGCTTGACAATTGCCAGCTGAGCTGCGTGATTCCTGCCTGGTCACGTGCTTGATTATTGCCAGTTGAGCAGCATGATTCGTCACTGCTGAGCTCCATGCTTATTGCCTGCTGATTGCGTGGTTCGTGTCTGCTCAGCTCTTTGAGTATTGCCTCCTGAGGTCCCTGTTCGGTCGCCACCTGCCGGGGACCAGCCCCAACTGATCCAGGGTATTCGAAGGAGAGATGGCCTAGGCGACTATTTATATGCTAATCAGAGATGTCAAGAATAATAGTATGAGGAGAGCTCAGTAGGAAAATTCGGTGGAGAAAAGAGACTGAGTAGCTTGGTTTACGCGGAAGACCAATCAAACTTCAAGACAAGAAGTTTGCACCACTTACGTAGGCCGCAGGCGCCCTCTCGAATAGCGAAAGGTGCCTCACCCTAGACACCTTCTCGAGTGGGTCTTAGCAGCCCAGGCATAATTAGTAAGCGTGGTGGGTTCCGCGCTCCAGATGGAGACTCAGCTGGAAGTTAAAGGGAAGAATGACAAGGAACTTTATGAATTGGAGCTGTAAGTTAACTCTTTGACAGAGAGAGCGAGATGGTGGTGGGGGACAGCCCCCAGTGAAATCAGAGGTGAGAGCACAAAGCAATACAGTAGGCAGACTCCGGTTTTTTTGGGGGAGATGCTCGAGAATATCCGGGTGGACTCCTGAGGCTCGATCCCGCATTTGCGTATGCCGAGCCTCCTTCCTCATGACCTTTGTCCAGAGTGGAATGCCTCCCCGGCTCCCGGCACATGATCAGTGCATGCTCAGTCACGATATCAGTGCCTGCTCAGCCACGTGATCACTGACGGCACAGTCACGTGATCAGCGCCTCTCAGTCACGTGATCACCGTATGATAAACACGTGATCAGTGAACGACCAGCCACGTGATCACTGCATGCGCGGTCAGGTGGTCAGTTCCTGATCAGCCACCTGATCAGTGCGTGCACAGTCCCCTGATCAGCGCCTGTCAGTCACTGATCACTGCCTGATAAACACGTGATCAGTGCCCGAACAGCCACGTCATCAGTGCATGCGCAGTCACGTGATCAGTGCATGATAGCCACGTGATCAGTGCGTGCACAGTCCCATGATCAGCGCCTGTCAGTCACTGATCATTGCCTGATAAACACGTGATCAGTGCATGATGAGCCATGTGATCAGTGCCCGATCAGCCACGTCATCAGTGCATGCGCAGTCACGTCATCAGTGCATGATAGCCACGTGATCAGTGCATGCTCAGTCACGTGATCTGGACTTGATCAGCCACGTGATCAGTGCCTGCAGAGTCACGTGATCAGGGCCTGCTGAGCTGCGTGATTCCTGCCGGCTCATCTGCATGACAATTGCCAGCTGAGCTGCGTGATTCCTGTCGGCTCATCTGCTTGACAATTGCCAGCTGAGCTGCGTGATTCCTGCCTGGTCACGTGCTTGATTATTGCCAGTTGAGCAGCATGATTCGTCACTGCTGAGCTCCATGCTTATTGCCTGCTGATTGCGTGGTTCGTGTCTGCTCAGCTCTTTGAGTATTGCCTCCTGAGGTCCCTGTTCGGTCGCCACCTGCCGGGGACCAGCCCCAACTGATCCAGGGTATTCGAAGGAGAGATGGCCTAGGCGACTATTTATATGCTAATCAGAGATGTCAAGAATAATAGTATGAGGAGAGCTCAGTAGGAAAATTCGGTGGAGAAAAGAGACTGAGTAGCTTGGTTTACGCGGAAGACCAATCAAACTTCAAGACAAGAAGTTTGCACCACTTACGTAGGCCGCAGGCGCCCTCTCGAATAGCGAAAGGTGCCTCACCCTAGACACCTTCTCGAGTGGGTCTTAGCAGCCCAGGCATAATTAGTAAGCGTGGTGGGTTCCGCGCTCCAGATGGAGACTCAGCTGGAAGTTAAAGGGAAGAATGACAAGGAACTTTATGAATTGGAGCTGTAAGTTAACTCTTTGACAGAGAGAGCGAGATGGTGGTGGGGGACAGCCCCCAGTGAAATCAGAGGTGAGAGCACAAAGCAATACAGTAGGCAGACTCCGGTTTTTTTGGGGGGAGATGCTCGAGAATATCCGGGTGGACTCCTGAGGCTCGATCCCGCATTTGCGTATGCCGAGCCTCCTTCCTCATGACCTTTGTCCAGAGTGGAATGCCTCCCCGGCTCCCGGCACATGATCAGTGCATGCTCAGTCACGATATCAGTGCCTGCTCAGCCACGTGATCACTGACGGCACAGTCACGTGATCAGCGCCTCTCAGTCACGTGATCACCGTATGATAAACACGTGATCAGTGAACGACCAGCCACGTGATCACTGCATGCGCGGTCAGGTGGTCAGTTCCTGATCAGCCACCTGATCAGTGCGTGCACAGTCCCCTGATCAGCGCCTGTCAGTCACTGATCACTGCCTGATAAACACGTGATCAGTGCCCGAACAGCCACGTCATCAGTGCATGCGCAGTCACGTGATCAGTGCATGATAGCCACGTGATCAGTGCGTGCACAGTCCCATGATCAGCGCCTGTCAGTCACTGATCATTGCCTGATAAACACGTGATCAGTGCATGATGAGCCATGTGATCAGTGCCCGATCAGCCACGTCATCAGTGCATGCGCAGTCACGTCATCAGTGCATGATAGCCACGTGATCAGTGCATGCTCAGTCACGTGATCTGGACTTGATCAGCCACGTGATCAGTGCCTGCAGAGTCACGTGATCAGGGCCTGCTGAGCTGCGTGATTCCTGCCGGCTCATCTGCATGACAATTGCCAGCTGAGCTGCGTGATTCCTGTCGGCTCATCTGCTTGACAATTGCCAGCTGAGCTGCGTGATTCCTGCCTGGTCACGTGCTTGATTATTGCCAGTTGAGCAGCATGATTCGTCACTGCTGAGCTCCATGCTTATTGCCTGCTGATTGCGTGGTTCGTGTCTGCTCAGCTCTTTGAGTATTGCCTCCTGAGGTCCCTGTTCGGTCGCCACCTGCCGGGGACCAGCCCCAACTGATCCAGGGTATTCGAAGGAGAGATGGCCTAGGCGACTATTTATATGCTAATCAGAGATGTCAAGAATAATAGTATGAGGAGAGCTCAGTAGGAAAATTCGGTGGAGAAAAGAGACTGAGTAGCTTGGTTTACGCGGAAGACCAATCAAACTTCAAGACAAGAAGTTTGCACCACTTACGTAGGCCGCAGGCGCCCTCTCGAATAGCGAAAGGTGCCTCACCCTAGACACCTTCTCGAGTGGGTCTTAGCAGCCCAGGCATAATTAGTAAGCGTGGTGGGTTCCGCGCTCCAGATGGAGACTCAGCTGGAAGTTAAAGGGAAGAATGACAAGGAACTTTATGAATTGGAGCTGTAAGTTAACTCTTTGACAGAGAGAGCGAGATGGTGGTGGGGGACAGCCCCCAGTGAAATCAGAGGTGAGAGCACAAAGCAATACAGTAGGCAGACTCCGGTTTTTTGGGGGGAGATGCTCGAGAATATCCGGGTGGACTGCTGAGGCTCGATCCCGCATTTGCGTATGCCGAGCCTCCTTCCTCATGACCTTTGTCCAGAGTGGAATGCCTCCCCGGCTCCCGGCACATGATCAGTGCATGCTCAGTCACGATATCAGTGCCTGCTCAACCAGGTGATCACTGACGGCACAGTCACGTGATCAGCGCCTCTCAGTCACGTGATCACCCTATGATAAACACGTGATCAGTGAACGACCAGCCACGTGATCACTGCATGCGCGGTCAGGTGGTCAGTTCCTGATCAGCCTCCTGATCAGTGCGTGCACAGTCCCCTGATCAGCGCCTGTCAGTCACTGATCACTGCCTGATAAACACGTGATCAGTGCCCGAACAGCCACATCATCAGTGCATGCGCAGTCACGGGATCAGGGCCTGATAGCCACGTGATCAGTGCGTGCACAGTCCCATGATCAGCGCCTGTCAGTCACTGATCATTGCCTGATAAACACGTGATCAGTGCATGATGAGCCATGTGATCAGTGCCCGATCAGCCACGTCATCAGTGCATGCGCAGTCACGTCATCAGTGCATGATAGCCACGTGATCAGTGCATGCTCAGTCACGTGATCTGGACTTGATCAGCCACGTGATCAGTGCCTGCAGAGTCACGTGATCAGGGCCTGCTGAGCTGCGTGATTCCTACCAGCTCATCTGCATGACAATTGCCAGCTGAGCTGCGTGATTCCTGTCGGCTCATCTGCTTGACAATTGCCAGCTGAGCTGCGTGATTCCTGCCTGGTCACGTGCTTGATTATTGCCAGTTGAGCAGCATGATTCGTCACTGCTGAGCTCCATGCTTATTGCCTGCTGATTGCGTGGTTCGTGTCTGCTCAGCTCTTTGAGTATTGCCTCCTGAGGTCCCTGTTCGGTCGCCACCTGCCGGGGACCAGCCCCAACTGATCCAGGGTATTCGAAGGAGAGATGGCCTAGGCGACTATTTATATGCTAATCAGAGATGTCAAGAATAATAGTATGAGGAGAGCTCAGTAGGAAAATTCGGTGGAGAAAAGAGACTGAGTAGCTTGGTTTACGCGGAAGACCAATCAAACTTCAAGACAAGAAGTTTGCACCACTTACGTAGGCCGCAGGCGCCCTCTCGAATAGCGAAAGGTGCCTCACCCTAGACACCTTCTCGAGTGGGTCTTAGCAGCCCAGGCATAATTAGTAAGCGTGGTGGGTTCCGAGCTCCAGATGGAGACTCACCTGGAAGTTAAAGGGAAGAATGACAAGGAACTTTATGAATTGGAGCTGTAAGTTAACTCTTTGACAGAGAGAGCGAGATGGTGGTGGGGGACAGCCCCCAGTGAAATCAGAGGTGAGAGCACAAAGCAATACAGTAGGCAGACTCCGGTTTTTTTTGGGGGGAGATGCTCGAGAACATCCGGGTGGACTCCTGAGGCTCGATCCCGCATTTGCGTATGCCGAGCCTACTTCCTCATGACCTTTGTCCAGAGTGGAATGCCTCCCCGGCTCCCGGCACATGATCAGTGCATGCTCAGTCACGATATCAGTGCCTGCTCAGCCACGTGATCACTGACGGCACAGTCACGTGATCAGCGCCTCTCAGTCACGTGATCACCGTATGATAATCACGTGATCAGTGAACGACCAGCCACGTGATCACTGCATGCGCGGTCAGGTGGTCAGTTCCTGATCAGCCACCTGATCAGTGCGTGCACAGTCCCCTGATCAGCGCCTGTCAGTTACTGATCACTGCCTGATAAACAGGTGATCAGTGCCCGAACAGCCACGTCATCAGTGCATGCGCAGTCACGTGATCAGTGCATGATAGCCACGTGATCAGTGCGTGCACAGTCCCATGATCAGCGCCTGTCAGTCACTGATCATTGCCTGATAAACACGTGATCAGTGCATGATGAGCCATGTGATCAGTGCCCGATCAGCCACGTCATCAGTGCATGCGCAGTCCCGTCATCAGTGCATGATAGCCACGTGATCAGTGCATGCTCAGTCACGTGATCTGGACTTGATCAGCCACGTGATCAGTGCCTGCAGAGTCACGTGATCAGGGCCTGCTGAGCTGCGTGATTCCTGCCGGCTCATCTGCATGACAATTGGCAGCTGAGCTGCGTGATTCCTGTCGGCTCATCTGCTTGAAAATTGCCAGCTGAGCTGCGTGATTCCTGCCTGGTCACGTGCTTGATTATTGCCAGTTGAGCAGCATGATTCGTCACTGCTGAGCTCCATGCTTATTGCCTGCTGATTGCGTGGTTCGTGTCTGCTCAGCTCTTTGAGTATTGCCTCCTGAGGTCCCTGTTCGGTCGCCACCTGCCGGGGACCAGCCCCAACTGATCCAGGGTATTCGAAGGAGAGATGGCCTAGGCGACTATTTATATGCTAATCAGAGATGTCAAGAATAAGAGTATGAGGAGAGCTCAGTAGGAAAATTCGGTGGAGAAAAGAGACTGAGTAGCTTGGTTTATGCGGAAGACCAATCAAACTTCAAGACAAGAAGTTTGCACCACTTACGTAGGCCGCAGGCGCCCTCTCGAATGGCGAAAGGTGCCTCACACTAGACACCTTCTCGAGTGGGTCTTAGCAGCCCAGGCATAATTAGTAAGCGTGGTGGGTTCCGCGCTCCAGATGGAGACTCAGCTGGAAGTTAAAGGGAAGAATGACAAGGAACTTTATGAATTGGAGCTCTAAGTTAACTCTTTGACAGAGAGAGCGAGATGGTGTTGGGGGACAGCCGCCAGTGAAATCAGAGGTGAGAGCACAAAGCAATACAGTAGGCAGACTCCGGTTTTTTTGGGGGAGATGCTCGAGAACATCCGGGTGGACTCCTGAGGCTCGATCCCGCATTTGCGTAGGCCGAGCCTCCTTCCTCATGACCTTTGTCGAGAGTGGAATGCCTCCCCGGCTCCCGGCAGATGATCAGTGCATGCTCAGTCACGATATCAGTGCCTGCTGAGCCAGGTGATCACTGACGGCACAGTCACGTGATCAGCGCCTCTCAGTCACGTGATCACCCTATGATAAACACGTGATCAGTGAACGACCAGCCACGTGATCACTGCATGCGAGGTCAGGTGGTCAGTTCCTGATCAGCCACCTGATCAGTGCGTGCACAGTCCCCTGATCAGCGCCTGTCAGTCACTGATCACTGCCTGATAAACACGTGATCAGTGCCCGAACAGCCACGTCATCAGTGCATGCGCAGTCACGTGATCAGTGCATGATAGCCACGTGATCAGTGCGTGCACAGTCCCATGATCAGCGCCTGTCAGTCACTGATCATTGCCTGATAAACACGTGATCAGTGCATGATGAGCCATGTGATCAGTGCCCGATCAGCCACGTCATCAGTGCATGCGCAGTCACGTCATCAGTGTATGATAGCCACGTGATCAGTGCATGCTCAATCACGTGATCTGGATTTGATCAGCCACGTGATCAGTGCCTGCAGAGTCACGTGATCAGGGCCTGCTGAGCTGCGTGATTCCTACCAGCTCATCTGCATGACAATTGCCAGCTGAGCTGCGTGATTCCTGTCGGCTCATCTGCTTGACAATTGCCAGCTGAGCTGCGTGATTCCTGCCTGGTCACGTGCTTGATTATTGCCAGTTGAGCAGCATGATTCGTCACTGCTGAGCTCCATGCTTATTGCCTGCTGATTGCGTGGTTCGTGTCTGCTCAGCTCTTTGAGTATTGCCTCCTGAGGTCCCTGTTCGGTCGCCACCTGCTGGGGACCAGCCCCAACTGATCCAGGGTATTCGAAGGAGAGATGGCCTAGGCGACTATTTATATGCTAATCAGAGATGTCAAGAATAATAGTATGAGGAGAGCTCAGTAGGAAAATTCGGTGGAGAAAAGAGACTGAGTAGCTTGGTTTACGCGGAAGACCAATCAAACTTCAAGACAAGAAGTTTGCACCACTTACGTAGGCCGCAGGCGCCCTCTCGAATGGCGAAAGGTGCCTCACCCTAGACACCTTCTCGAGTGGGTCTTAGCAGCCCAGGCATAATTAGTAAGCGTGGTGGGTTCCACGCTCCAGATGGAGACTCAACTGGAAGTTAAAGGGAAGAATGACAAGGAACTTTATGAATTGGAGCTCTAAGTTAACTCTTTGACAGTGAGAGCGAGATGGTGGTGGGGGACAGCCCCCAGTGAAATCAGAGGTGAGAGCACAAAGCAATACAGTAGGCAGACTCCGGTTTTTTTGGGGGGAGATGCTCGAGAATATCCGGGTGGACTCCTGAGGCTCGATCCCGCATTTGCGTATGCCGAGCCTCCTTCCTCATGACCTTTGTCCAGAGTGGAATGCCTCCCCGGCTCCCGGCACATGATCAGTGCATGCTCAGTCACGATATCAGTGCCTGCTCAGCCACGTGATCACTGACGGCACAGTCACGTGATCAGCGCCTCTCAGTCACGTGATCACCGTATGATAAACACGTGATCAGTGAACGACCAGCCACGTGATCACTGCATGCGCGGTCAGGTGGTCAGTTCCTGATCAGCCACCTGATCAGTGCGTGCACAGTCCCCTGATCAGCGCCTGTCAGTCACTGATCACTGCCTGATAAACACGTGATCAGTGCCCGAACAGCCACGTCATCAGTGCATGCGCAGTCACGTGATCAGTGCATGATAGCCACGTGATCAGTGCGTGCACAGTCCCATGATCAGCGCCTGTCAGTCACTGATCATTGCCTGATAAACACGTGATCAGTGCATGATGAGCCATGTGATCAGTGCCCGATCAGCCACGTC
This sequence comes from Bos javanicus, assembly GCF_032452875.1. Taxonomy (NCBI): domain Eukaryota; kingdom Metazoa; phylum Chordata; class Mammalia; order Artiodactyla; family Bovidae; genus Bos; species Bos javanicus. Next base: position 55,893 of record NW_026894651.1, on the reverse strand, counting down.
ATCAGTGCATGCGCAGTCACGTCATCAGTGCATGATAGCCACGTGATCAGTGCATGCTCAGTCACGTGATCTGGACTTGATCAGCCACGTGATCAGTGCCTGCAGAGTCACGTGATCAGGGCCTGCTGAGCTGCGTGATTCCTGCCGGCTCATCTGCATGACAATTGCCAGCTGAGCTGCGTGATTCCTGTCGGCTCATCTGCTTGACAATTGCCAGCTGAGCTGCGTGATTCCTGCCTGGTCACGTGCTTGATTATTGCCAGTTGAGCAGCATGATTCGTCACTGCTGAGCTCCATGCTTATTGCCTGCTGATTGCGTGGTTCGTGTCTGCTCAGCTCTTTGAGTATTGCCTCCTGAGGTCCCTGTTCGGTCGCCACCTGCCGGGGACCAGCCCCAACTGATCCAGGGTATTCGAAGGAGAGATGGCCTAGGCGACTATTTATATGCTAATCAGAGATGTCAAGAATAAGAGTATGAGGAGAGCTCAGTAGGAAAATTCGGTGGAGAAAAGAGACTGAGTAGCTTGGTTTACGCGGAAGACCAATCAAACTTCAAGACAAGAAGTTTGCACCACTTACGTAGGCCGCAGGCGCCCTCTCGAATAGCGAAAGGTGCCTCACCCTAGACACCTTCTCGAGTGGGTCTTAGCAGCCCAGGCATAATTAGTAAGCGTGTTGGGTTCCGCGCTCCAGATGGAGACTCAGCTGGAAGTTAAAGGGAAGAATGACAAGGAACTTTATGAATTGGAGCTGTAAGTTAACTCTTTGACAGAGAGAGCGAGATGGTGGTGGGGGACAGCCCCCAGTGAAATCAGAGGTGAGAGCACAAAGCAATACAGTAGGCAGACTCCGGTTTTTTTGGGGGGAGATGCTCGAGAATATCCGGGTGGACTCCTGAGGCTCGATCCCGCATTTGCGTATGCCGAGCCTCCTTCCTCATGACCTTTGTCCAGAGTGGAATGCCTCCCCGGCTCCCGGCAGATGATCAGTGCATGCTCAGTCACGATATCAGTGCCTGCTCAGCCACGTGATCACTGACGGCACAGTCACGTGATCAGCGCCTCTCAGTCACGTGATCACCGTATGATAATCACGTGATCAGTGAACGACCAGCCACGTGATCACTGCATGCGCGGTCAGGTGGTCAGTTCCTGATCAGCCACCTGATCAGTGCGTGCACAGTCCCCTGATCAGCGCCTGTCAGTCACTGATCACTGCCTGATAAACACGTGATCAGTGCCCGAACAGCCACGTCATCAGTGCATGCGCAGTCACGTGATCAGTGCATGATAGCCACGTGATCAGTGCGTGCACAGTCCCATGATCAGCGCCTGTCAGTCACTGATCATTGCCTGATAAACACGTGATCAGTGCATGATGAGCCATGTGATCAGTGCCCGATCAGCCACGTCATCAGTGCATGCGCAGTCACGTCATCAGTGCATGATAGCCACGTGATCAGTGCATGCTCAGTCACGTGATCTGGACTTGATCAGCCACGTGATCAGTGCCTGCAGAGTCACGTGATCAGGGCCTGCTGAGCTGCGTGATTCCTGCCGGCTCATCTGCATGACAATTGCCAGCTGAGCTGCGTGATTCCTGTCGGCTCATCTGCTTGACAATTGCCAGCTGAGCTGCGTGATTCCTGCCTGGTCACGTGCTTGATTATTGCCAGTTGAGCAGCATGATTCGTCACTGCTGAGCTCCATGCTTATTGCCTGCTGATTGCGTGGTTCGTGTCTGCTCAGCTCTTTGAGTATTGCCTCCTGAGGTCCCTGTTCGGTCGCCACCTGCCGGGGACCAGCCCCAACTGATCCAGGGTATTCGAAGGAGAGATGGCCTAGGCGACTATTTATATGCTAATCAGAGATGTCAAGAATAATAGTATGAGGAGAGCTCAGTAGGAAAATTCGGTGGAGAAAAGAGACTGAGTAGCTTGGTTTACGCGGAAGACCAATCAAACTTCAAGACAAGAAGTTTGCACCACTTACGTAGGCCGCAGGCGCCCTCTCGAATAGCGAAAGGTGCCTCACCCTAGACACCTTCTCGAGTGGGTCTTAGCAGCCCAGGCATAATTAGTAAGCGTGGTGGGTTCCGCGCTCCAGATGGAGACTCAGCTGGAAGTTAAAGGGAAGAATGACAAGGAACTTTATGAATTGGAGCTGTAAGTTAACTCTTTGACAGAGAGAGCGAGATGGTGGTGGGGGACAGCCCCCAGTGAAATCAGAGGTGAGAGCACAAAGCAATACAGTAGGCAGACTCCGGTTTTTTTGGGGGAGATGCTCGAGAACATCCGGGTGGACTCCTGAGGCTCGATCCCGCATTTGCGTATGCCGAGCCTCCTTCCTCATGACCTTTGTCCAGAGTGGAATGCCTCCCCGGCTCCCGGCACATGATCAGTGCATGCTCAGTCACGATATCAGTGCCTGCTCAGCCACGTGATCACTGACGGCACAGTCACGTGATCAGCGCCTCTCAGTCACGTGATCACCGTATGATAATCACGTGATCAGTGAACGACCAGCCACGTGATCACTGCATGCGCGGTCAGGTGGTCAGTTCCTGATCAGCCACCTGATCAGTGCGTGCACAGTCCCCTGATCAGCGCCTGTCAGTCACTGATCACTGCCTGATAAACACGTGATCAGTGCCCGAACAGCCACGTCATCAGTGCATGCGCAGTCACGTGATCAGTGCATGATAGCCACGTGATCAGTGCGTGCACAGTCCCATGATCAGCGCCTGTCAGTCACTGATCATTGCCTGATAAACACGTGATCAGTGCATGATGAGCCATGTGATCAGTGCCCGATCAGCCACGTCATCAGTGCATGCGCAGTCACGTCATCAGTGCATGATAGCCACGTGATCAGTGCATGCTCAGTCACGTGATCTGGACTTGATCAGCCACGTGATCAGTGCCTGCAGAGTCACGTGATCAGGGCCTGCTGAGCTGCGTGATTCCTGCCGGCTCATCTGCATGACAATTGCCAGCTGAGCTGCGTGATTCCTGTCGGCTCATCTGCTTGACAATTGCCAGCTGAGCTGCGTGATTCCTGCCTGGTCACGTGCTTGATTATTGCCAGTTGAGCAGCATGATTCGTCACTGCTGAGCTCCATGCTTATTGCCTGCTGATTGCGTGGTTCGTGTCTGCTCAGCTCTTTGAGTATTGCCTCCTGAGGTCCCTGTTCGGTCGCCACCTGCCGGGGACCAGCCCCAACTGATCCAGGGTATTCGAAGGAGAGATGGCCTAGGCGACTATTTATATGCTAATCAGAGATGTCAAGAAAAAGAGTATGAGGAGAGCTCAGTAGGAAAATTCGGTGGAGAAAAGAGACTGAGTAGCTTGGTTTACGCGGAAGACCAATCAAACTTCAAGACAAGAAGTTTGCACCACTTACGTAGGCCGCAGGCGCCCTCTCGAATAGCGAAAGGTGCCTCACCCTAGACACCTTCTCGAGTGGGTCTTAGCAGCCCAGGCATAATTAGTAAGCGTGTTGGGTTCCGCGCTCCAGATGGAGACTCAGCTGGAAGTTAAAGGGAAGAATGACAAGGAACTTTATGAATTGGAGCTGTAAGTTAACTCTTTGACAGAGAGAGCGAGATGGTGGTGGGGGACAGCCCCCAGTGAAATCAGAGGTGAGAGCACAAAGCAATACAGTAGGCAGACTCCGGTTTTTTTGGGGGAGATGCTCGAGAATATCCGGGTGGACTCCTGAGGCTCGATCCCGCATTTGCGTATGCCGAGCCTCCTTCCTCATGACCTTTGTCCAGAGTGGAATGCCTCCCCGGCTCCCGGCAGATGATCAGTGCATGCTCAGTCACGATATCAGTGCCTGCTGAGCCAGGTGATCACTGACGGCACAGTCACGTGATCAGCGCCTCTCAGTCACGTGATCACCCTATGATAAACACGTGATCAGTGAACGACCAGCCACGTGATCACTGCATGCGCGGTCAGGTGGTCAGTTCCTGATCAGCCACCTGATCAGTGCGTGCACAGTCCGCTGATCAGCGCCTGTCAGTCACTGATCACTGCCTGATAAACACGTGATCAGTGCCCGAACAGCCACGTCATCAGTGCATGCGCAGTCACGTGATCAGTGCATGATAGCCACGTGATCAGAGCGTGCACAGTCCCATGATCAGCGCCTGTCAGTCACTGATCATTGCCTGATAAACACGTGATCAGTGCATGATGAGCCATGTGATCAGTGCCCGATCAGCCACGTCATCAGTGCATGCGCAGTCCCGTCATCAGTGCATGATAGCCACGTGATCAGTGCATGCTCAGACACGTGATCTGGACTTGATCAGCCACGTGATCAGTGCCTGCAGAGTCACGTGATCAGGGCCTGCTGAGCTGCGTGATTCCTGCCGGCTCATCTGCATGACAATTGCCAGCTGAGCTGCGTGATTCCTGTCGGCTCATCTGCTTGACAATTGCCAGCTGAGCTGCGTGATTCCTGCCTGGTCACGTGCTTGATTATTGCCAGTTGAGCAGCATGATTCGTCACTGCTGAGCTCCATGCTTATTGCCTGCTGATTGCGTGGTTCGTGTCTGCTCAGCTCTTTGAGTATTGCCTCCTGAGGTCCCTGTTCGGTCGCCACCTGCCGGGGACCAGCCCCAACTGATCCAGGGTATTCGAAGGAGAGATGGCCTAGGCGACTATTTATATGCTAATCAGAGATGTCAAGAATAATAGTATGAGGAGAGCTCAGTAGGAAAATTCGGTGGAGAAAAGAGACTGAGTAGCTTGGTTTACGCGGAAGACCAATCAAACTTCAAGACAAGAAGTTTGCACCACTTACGTAGGCCGCAGGCGCCCTCTCGAATGGCGAAAGGTGCCTCACCCTAGACACCTTCTCGAGTGGGTCTTAGCAGCCCAGGCATAATTAGTAAGCGTGGTGGGTTCCACGCTCCAGATGGAGACTCAGCTGGAAGTTAAAGGGAAGAATGACAAGGAACTTTATGAATTGGAGCTCTAAGTTAACTCTTTGACAGAGAGAGCGAGATGGTGGTGGGGGACAGCCCCCAGTGAAATCAGAGGTGAGAGCACAAAGCAATACAGTAGGCAGACTCCGGTTTTTTTGGGGGAGATGCTCGAGAACATCCGGGTGGACTCCCGAGGCTCGATCCCGCATTTGCGTATGCCGAGCCTCCTTCCTCATGACCTTTGTCCAGAGTGGAATGCCTCCCCGGCTCCCGGCACATGATCAGTGCATGCTCAGTCACGATATCAGTGCCTGCTCAGCCACGTGATCACTGACGGCACAGTCACGTGATCAGCGCCTCACAGTCACGTGATCACCGTATGATAAACACGTGATCAGTGAACGACCAGCCACATGATCACTGCATGCGCGGTCAGGTGGTCAGTTCCTGATCAGCCACCTGATCAGTGCGTGCACAGTCCCCTGATCAGCGCCTGTCAGTCACTGATCACTGCCTGATAAACACGTGATCAGTGCCCGAACAGCCACGTCATCAGTGCATGCGCAGTCACGTGATCAGTGCATGATAGCCACGTGATCAGTGCGTGCACAGTCCCATGATCAGCGCCTGTCAGTCACTGATCATTGCCTGATAAACACGTGATCAGTGCATGATGAGCCATGTGATCAGTGCCCGATCAGCCACGTCATCAGTGCATGCGCAGTCCCGTCATCAGTGCATGATAGCCACGTGATCAGTGCATGCTCAGACACGTGATCTGGACTTGATCAGCCACGTGATCAGTGCCTGCAGAGTCACGTGATCAGGGCCTGCTGAGCTGCGTGATTCCTGCCGGCTCATCTGCATGACAATTGCCAGCTGAGCTGCGTGATTCCTGTCGGCTCATCTGCTTGACAATTGCCAGCTGAGCTGCGTGATTCCTGCCTGGTCACGTGCTTGATTATTGCCAGTTGAGCAGCATGATTCGTCACTGCTGAGCTCCATGCTTATTGCCTGCTGATTGCGTGGTTCGTGTCTGCTCAGCTCTTTGAGTATTGCCTCCTGAGGTCCCTGTTTGGTCGCCACCTGCCGGGGACCAGCCCCAACTGATCCAGGGTATTCGAAGGAGAGATGGCCTAGGCGACTATTTATATGCTAATCAGAGATGTCAAGAATAATAGTATGAGGAGAGCTCAGTAGGAAAATTCGGTGGAGAAAAGAGACTGAGTAGCTTGGTTTACGCGGAAGACCAATCAAACTTCAAGACAAGAAGTTTGCACCACTTACGTAGGCCGCAGGCACCCTCTCGAATGGCGAAAGGTGCCTCACCCTAGACACCTTCTCGAGTGGGTCTTAGCAGCCCAGGCATAATTAGTAAGCGTGGTGGGTTCCGCGCTCCAGATGGAGACTCAGCTGGAAGTTAAAGGGAAGAATGACAAGGAACTTTATGAATTGGAGCTCTAAGTTAACTCTTTGACAGAGAGAGCGAGATGGTGGTGGGGGACAGCCCCCAGTGAAATCAGAGGTGAGAGCACAAAGCAATACAGTAGGCAGACTCCGGTTTTTTTGGGGGAGATGCTCGAGAATATCCGGGTGGACTCCTGAGGCTCGATCCCGCATTTGCGTATGCCGAGCCTCCTTCCTCATGACCTTTGTCCAGAGTGGAATGCCTCCCCGGCTCCCGGCACATGATCAGTGCATGCTCAGTCACGATATCAGTGCTTGCTGAGCCAGGTGATCACTGACGGCACAGTCACGTGATCAGCGCCTCTCAGTCAGGTGATCACCCTATGATAAACACGTGATCAGTGAACGACCAGCCACGTGATCACTGCATGCGAGGTCAGGTGGTCAGTTCCTGATCAGCCACCTGATCAGTGCGTGCACAGTCCCCTGATCAGCGCCTGTCAGTCACTGATCACTGCCTGATAAACACGTGATCAGTGCCCGAACAGCCACGTCATCAGTGCATGCGCAGTCACGTGATCAGTGCATGATAGCCACGTGATCAGTGCCTGCACAGTCCCATGATCAGCGCCTGTCAGTCACTGATCATTGCCTGATAAACACGTGATCAGTGCATGATGAGCCATGTGATCAGTGCCCGATCAGCCACGTCATCAGTGCATGCGCAGTCACGTGATCAGTGCATGATAGCCACGTGATCAGTGCGTGCACAGTCCCATGATCAGCGCCTGTCAGTCACTGATCATTGCCTGATAAACACGTGATCAGTGCATGATGAGCCATGTGATCAGTGCCCGATCAGCCACGTCATCAGTGCATGCGCAGTCCCGTCATCAGTGCATGATAGCCACGTGATCAGTGCATGCTCAGTCACGTGATCTGGACTTGATCAGCCACGTGATCAGTGCCTGCAGAGTCACGTGATCAGGGCCTGCTGAGCTGCGTGATTCCTGCCGGCTCATCTGCATGACAATTGGCAGCTGAGCTGCGTGATTCCTGTCGGCTCATCTGCTTGAAAATTGCCAGCTGAGCTGCGTGATTCCTGCCTGGTCACGTGCTTGATTATTGCCAGTTGAGCAGCATGATTCGTCACTGCTGAGCTCCATGCTTATTGCCTGCTGATTGCGTGGTTCGTGTCTGCTCAGCTCTTTGAGTATTGCCTCCTGAGGTCCCTGTTCGGTCGCCACCTCCCGGGGACCAGCCCCAACTGATCCAGGGTATTCGAAGGAGAGATGGCCTAGGCGACTATTTATATGCTAATCAGAGATGTCAAGAATAATAGTATGAGGAGAGCTCAGTAGGAAAATTCGGTGGAGAAAAGAGACTGAGTAGCTTGGTTTACGCGGAAGACCAATCAAACTTCAAGACAAGAAGTTTTCACCACTTACGTAGGCCGCAGGAGCCCTCTCGAATACCGAAAGGTGCCTCACACTAGACACCTTTTCGAGTGGGTCTTAGCAGCCCAGGCATAATTAGTAAGCGTGGTGGGTTCCGCGCTCCAGATGGAGACTCAGCTGGAAGTTAAAGGGAAGAATGACAAGGAACTTTATGAATTGGAGCTGTAAGTTAACTCTTTGACAGAGAGAGCGAGATGGTGGTGAGGGACAGCCCCCAGTGAAATCAGAGGTGAGAGCACAAAGCAATACAGTAGGCAGACTCCGGTTTTTTTGGGGGGAGATGCTCGAGAATATCCGGGTGGACTCCTGAGGCTCGATCCCGCATTTGCGTATGCCGAGCCTCCTTCCTCATGACCTTTGTCCAGAGTGGAATGCCTCCCCGGCTCCCGGCAGATGATCAGTGCATGCTCAGTCACGATATCAGTGCTTGCTGAGCCAGGTGATCACTGACGGCACAGTCACGTGATCAGCGCCTCTCAGTCAGGTGATCACCCTATGATAAACACGTGATCAGTGAACGACCAGCCACGTGATCACTGCATGCGAGGTCAGGTTGTCAGTTCCTGATCAGCCACCTGATCAGTGCGTGCACAGTCCCCTGATCAGCGCCTGTCAGTCACTGATCACTGCCTGATAAACAGGTGATCAGTGCCCGAACAGCCACGTCATCAGTGCATGCGCAGTCACGTGATCAGTGCATGATAGCCACGTGATCAGTGCGTGCACAGTCCCATGATCAGCGCCTGTCAGTCACTGATCATTGCCTGATAAACACGTGATCAGTGCATGATGAGCCATGTGATCAGTGCCCGATCAGCCACGTCATCAGTGCATGCGCAGTCCCGTCATCAGTGCATGATAGCCACGTGATCAGTGCATGCTCAGTCACGTGATCTGGACTTGATCAGCCACGTGATCAGTGCCTGCAGAGTCACGTGATCAGGGCCTGCTGAGCTGCGTGATTCCTGCCGGCTCATCTGCATGACAATTGCCAGCTGAGCTGCGTGATTCCTGTCGGCTCATCTGCTTGACAATTGCCAGCTGAGCTGCGTGATTCCTGCCTGGTCACGTGCTTGATTATTGCCAGTTGAGCAGCATGATTCGTCACTGCTGAGCTCCATGCTTATTGCCTGCTGATTGCGTGGTTCGTGTCTGCTCAGCTCTTTGAGTATTGCCTCCTGAGGTCCCTGTTCGGTCGCCACCTGCCGGGGACCAGCCCCAACTGATCCAGGGTATTCGAAGGAGAGATGGCCTAGGCGACTATTTATATGCTAATCAGAGATGTCAAGAATAAGAGTATGAGGAGAGCTCAGTAGGAAAATTCGGTGGAGAAAAGAGACTGAGTAGCTTGGTTTACGCGGAAGACCAATCAAACTTCAAGACAAGAAGTTTGCACCACTTACGTAGGCCGCAGGCGCCCTCTCGAATAGCGAAAGGTGCCTCACCCTAGACACCTTCTCGAGTGGGTCTTAGCAGCCCAGGCATAATTAGTAAGCGTGGTGGGTTCCGCGCTCCAGATGGAGACTCAGCTGGAAGTTAAAGGGAAGAATGACAAGGAACTTTATGAATTGGAGCTCTAAGTTAACTCTTTGACAGAGAGAGCGAGATGGTGGTGGGGGACAGCCCCCAGTGAAATCAGAGGTGAGAGCACAAAGCAATACAGTAGGCAGACTCCGGTTTTTTTGGGGGGAGATGCTCGAGAACATCCGGGTGGACTCCTGAGGCTCGATCCCGCATTTGCGTATGCCGAGCCTCCTTCCTCATGACCTTTGTCCAGAGTGGAATGCCTCCCCGGCTCCCGGCACATGATCAGTGCATGCTCAGTCACGATATCAGTGCCTGCTCAGCCACGTGATCACTGACGGCACAGTCACGTGATCAGCGCCTCTCAGTCACGTGATCACCCTATGATAAACACGTGATCAGTGAACGACCAGCCACGTGATCACTGCATGCGCGGTCAGGTGGTCAGTTCCTGATCAGCCACCTGATCAGTGCGTGCACAGTCCCCTGATCAGCGCCTGTCAGTCACTGATCACTGCCTGATAAACACGTGATCAGTGCCCGAACAGCCACGTCATCAGTGCATGCGCAGTCACGTGATCAGTGCATGATAGCCACGTGATCAGTGCGTGCACAGTCCCATGATCAGCGCCTGTCAGTCACTGATCATTGCCTGATAAACACGTGATCAGTGCATGATGAGCCATGTGATCAGTGCCCGATCAGCCACGTCATCAGTGCATGCGCAGTCCCGTCATCAGTGCATGATAGCCACGTGATCAGTGCATGCTCAGTCACGTGATCTGGACTTGATCAGCCACGTGATCAGTGCCTGCAGAGTCACGTGATCAGGGCCTGCTGAGCTGCGTGATTCCTGCCGGCTCATCTGCATGACAATTGCCAGCTGAGCTGCGTGATTCCTGTCGGCTCATCTGCTTGACAATTGCCAGCTGAGCTGCGTGATTCCTGCCTGGTCACGTGCTTGATTATTGCCAGTTGAGCAGCATGATTCGTCACTGCTGAGCTCCATGCTTATTGCCTGCTGATTGCGTGGTTCGTGTCTGCTCAGCTCTTTGAGTATTGCCTCCTGAGGTCCCTGTTCGGTCGCCACCTGCCGGGGACCAGCCCCAACTGATCCAGGGTATTCGAAGGAGAGATGGCCTAGGCGACTATTTATATGCTAATCAGAGATGTCAAGAATAATAGTATGAGGAGAGCTCAGTAGGAAAATTCGGTGGAGAAAAGAGACTGAGTAGCTTGGTTTACGCGGAAGACCAATCAAACTTCAAGACAAGAAGTTTGCACCACTTACGTAGGCCGCAGGCGCCCTCTCGAATAGCGAAAGGTGCCTCACCCTAGACACCTTCTCGAGTGGGTCTTAGCAGCCCAGGCATAATTAGTAAGCGTGGTGGGTTCCGCGCTCCAGATGGAGACTCAGCTGGAAGTTAAAGGGAAGAATGACAAGGAACTTTATGAATTGGAGCTCTAAGTTAACTCTTTGACAGAGAGAGCGAGATGGTGGTGGGGGACAGCCCCCAGTGAAATCAGAGGTGAGAGCACAAAGCAATACAGTAGGCAGACTCCGGTTTTTTTGGGGGGAGATGCTCGAGAATATCCGGGTGGACTCCTGAGGCTCGATCCCGCATTTGCGTATGCCGAGCCTCCTTCCTCATGACCTTTGTCCAGAGTGGAATGCCTCCCCGGCTCCCGGCACATGATCAGTGCATGCTCAGTCACGATATCAGTGCCTGCTCAGCCACGTGATCACTGACGGCACAGTCACGTGATCAGCGCCTCTCAGTCACGTGATCACCGTATGATAAACACGTGATCAGTGAACGACCAGCCACGTGATCACTGCATGCGCGGTCAGGTGGTCAGTTCCTGATCAGCCACCTGATCAGTGCGTGCACAGTCCCCTGATCAGCGCCTGTCAGTCACTGATCACTGCCTGATAAACACGTGATCAGTGCCCGAACAGCCACGTCATCAGTGCATGCGCAGTCACGTGATCAGTGCATGATAGCCACGTGATCAGTGCGTGCACAGTCCCATGATCAGCGCCTGTCAGTCACTGATCATTGCCTGATAAACACGTGATCAGTGCATGATGAGCCATGTGATCAGTGCCCGATCAGCCACGTCATCAGTGCATGCGCAGTCACGTCATCAGTGCATGATAGCCACGTGATCAGTGCATGCTCAGTCACGTGATCTGGACTTGATCAGCCACGTGATCAGTGCCTGCAGAGTCACGTGATCAGGGCCTGCTGAGCTGCGTGATTCCTGCCGGCTCATCTGCATGACAATTGCCAGCTGAGCTGCGTGATTCCTGTCGGCTCATCTGCTTGACAATTGCCAGCTGAGCTGCGTGATTCCTGCCTGGTCACGTGCTTGATTATTGCCAGTTGAGCAGCATGATTCGTCACTGCTGAGCTCCATGCTTATTGCCTGCTGATTGCGTGGTTCGTGTCTGCTCAGCTCTTTGAGTATTGCCTCCTGAGGTCCCTGTTCGGTCGCCACCTGCCGGGGACCAGCCCCAACTGATCCAGGGTATTCGAAGGAGAGATGGCCTAGGCGACTATTTATGTGCTAATCAGAGATGTCAAGAATAAGAGTATGAGGAGAGCTCAGTAGGAAAATTCGGTGGAGAAAAGAGACTGAGTAGCTTGGTTTATGCGGAAGACCAATCAAACTTCAAGACAAGAAGTTTGCACCACTTACGTAAGCCGCAGGCGCCCTCTCGAATGGCGAAAGGTGCCTCACCCTAGACACCTTCTCGAGTGGGTCTTAGCAGCCCAGGCATAATTAGTAAGCGTGGTGGGTTCCGCGCTCCAGATGGAGACTCAGCTGGAAGTTAAAGGGAAGAATGACAAGGAACTTTATGAATTGCAGCTCTAAGTTAACTCTTTGACAGAGAGAGCGAGATGGTGGTGGGGGACAGCCCCCAGTGAAATCAGAGGTGAGAGCACAAAGCAATACAGTAGGCAGACTCCGGTTTTTTTTGTGGGGGGAGATGCTCAAGAACATCCGGGTGGACTCCTGAGGCTCGATCCCGCATTTGCGTATGCCGAGCCTCCTTCCTCATGACCTTTGTCCAGAGTGGAATGCCTCCCCGGCTCCCGGCACATGATCAGTGCATGCTCAGTCACGATATCAGTGCCTGCTGAGCCAGGTGATCACTGACGGCACAGTCACGTGATCAGCGCCTCTCAGTCACGTGATCACCCTATGATAAACACGTGATCAGTGAACGACCAGCCACGTGATCACTGCATGCGAGGTCAGGTGGTCAGTTCCTGATCAGCCACCTGATCAGTGCGTGCACAGTCCCCTGATCAGCGCCTGTCAGTCACTGATCACTGCCTGATAAACACGTGATCAGTGCCCGAACAGCCACGTCATCAGTGCATGCGCAGTCACGTGATCAGTGCATGATAGCCACGTGATCAGAGCGTGCACAGTCCCATGATCAGCGCCTGTCAGTCACTGATCATTGCCTGATAAACACGTGATCAGTGCATGATGAGCCATGTGATCAGTGCCCGATCAGCCACGTCATCAGTGCATGCGCAGTCCCGTCATCAGTGCATGATAGCCACGTGATCAGTGCATGCTCAGACACGTGATCTGGACTTGATCAGCCACGTGATCAGTGCCTGCAGAGTCACGTGATCAGGGCCTGCTGAGCTGCGTGATTCCTGCCGGCTCATCTGCATGACAATTGCCAGCTGAGCTGCGTGATTCCTGTCGGCTCATCTGCTTGACAATTGCCAGCTGAGCTGCGTGATTCCTGCCTGGTCACGTGCTTGATTATTGCCAGTTGAGCAGCATGATTCGTCACTGCTGAGCTCCGTGCTTATTGCCTGCTGATTGCGTGGTTCGTGTCTGCTCAGCTCTTTGAGTATTGCCTCCTGAGGTCCCTGTTCGGTCGCCACCTGCCGGGGACCAGCCCCAACTGATCCAGAGTATTCGAAGGAGAGATGGCCTAGGCGACTATTTATATGCTAATCAGAGATGTCAAGAATAATAGTATGAGGAGAGCTCAGTAGGAAAATTCGGTGGAGAAAAGAGACTGAGTAGCTTGGTTTACGCGGAAGACCAATCAAACTTCAAGACAAGAAGTTTGCACCACTTACGAAGGCCGCAGGCGCCCTCTCGAATGGCGAAAGGTGCCTCACCCTAGACACCTTCTCGAGTGGGTCTTGGCAGCCCAGGCATAATTAGTAAGCGTGGTGGGTTCCACGCTCCAGATGGAGACTCAACTGGAAGTTAAAGGGAAGAATGACAAGGAACTTTATGAATTGCAGCTCTAAGTTAACTCTTTGACAGTCAGAGCGAGATGGTGGTGGGGGACAGCCCCCAGTGAAATCAGAGGTGAGAGCACAAAGCAATACAGTAGGCAGACTCCAGTTTTTTTTGGGGGGAGATGCTCGAGAATATCCGGGTGGACTCCTGAGGCTCGATCCCGCATTTGCGTATGCCGAGCCTCTTTCCTCATGACGTTTGTCCAGAGTGGAATGCCTCCCCGGCTCCCGGCACATGATCAGTGCATGCTCAGTCACGATATCAGTGCCTGCTCAGCCAGGTGATCACTGACGGCACAGTCACGTGATCAGCGCCTTTCAGTCACGTGATCACCCTATGATAAACACGTGATCAGTGAACGACCAGCCACGTGATCACTGCATGCGCGGTCAGGTGGTCAGTTCCTGATCAGCCACCTGATCAGTGCGTGCACAGTCCCCTGATCAGCGCCTGTCAGTCACTGATCACTGCCTGATAAACACGTGATCAGTGCCCGAACAGCCACGTCATCAGTGCATGCGCGATCACGTGATCAGTGCATGATAGCCACGTGATCAGTGCGTGCACAGTCCCATGATCAGCGCCTGACAGTCACTGATCATTGCCAGATAAACACGTGATCAGTGCATGATGAGCCATGTGATCAGTGCCCGATCAGCCACGTCATCAGTGCATGCGCAGTCACGTCATCAGTGCATGATAGCCACGTGATCAGTGCATGCTCAGTCACGTGATCTGGACTTGATCAGCCACGTGATCAGTGCCTGCAGAGTCACGTGATCAGGGCCTGCTGAGCTGCGTGATTCCTGCCGGCTCATCTGCATGACAATTGCCAGCTGAGCTGCGTGATTCCTGTCGGCTCATCTGCTTGACAATTGCCAGCTGAGCTGCGTGATTCCTGCCTGGTCACGTGCTTGATTATTGCCAGTTGAGCAGCATGATTCGTCACTGCTGAGCTCCATGCTTATTGCCTGCTGATTGCGTGGTTCGTGTCTGCTCAGCTCTTTGAGTATTGCCTCCTGAGGTCCCTGTTCGGTCGCCACCTGCCGGGGACCAGCCCCAACTGATCCAGGGTATTCGAAGGAGAGATGGCCTAGGCGACTATTTATATGCTAATCAGAGATGTCAAGAATAATAGTATGAGGAGAGCTCAGTAGGAAAATTCGGTGGAGAAAAGAGACTGAGTAGCTTGGTTTACGCGGAAGACCAATCAAACTTCAAGACAAGAAGTTTGCACCACTTACGTAGGCCGCAGGCGCCCTCTCGAATAGCGAAAGGTGCCTCACCCTAGACACCTTCTCGAGTGGGTCTTAGCAGCCCAGGCATAATTAGTAAGCGTGGTGGGTTCCGCGCTCCAGATGGAGACTCAGCTGGAAGTTAAAGGGAAGAATGACAAGGAACTTTATGAATTGGAGCTGTAAGTTAACTCTTTGACAGAGAGAGCGAGATGGTGGTGGGGGACAGCCCCCAGTGAAATCAGAGGTGAGAGCACAAAGCAATACAGTAGGCAGACTCCGGTTTTTTTTGGGGGGAGATGCTCGAGAATATCCGGGTGGACTCCTGAGGCTCGATCCCGCATTTGCGTATGCCGAGCCTCCTTCCTCATGACCTTTGTCCAGAGTGGAATGCCTCCCCGGCTCCCGGCAGATGATCAGTGCATGCTTAGTCACGATATCAGTGCCTGCTCAGCCACGTGATCACTGACAGCACAGTCACGTGATCAGCGCCTCTCAGTCACGTGATCACCGTATGATAATCACGTGATCAGTGAACGACCAGCCACGTGATCACTGCATGCGCGGTCAGGTGGTCAGTTCCTGATCAGCCACCTGATCAGTGCGTGCACAGTCCCCTGATCAGCGCCTGTCAGTCACTGATCACTGCCTGATAAACACGTGATCAGTGCCCGAACAGCCACGTCATCAGTGCATGCGCAGTCACGTGATCAGTGCATGATAGCCACGTGATCAGTGCGTGCACAGTCCCATGATCAGCGCCTGTCAGTCACTGATCATTGCCTGATAAACACGTGATCAGTGCATGATGAGCCATGTGATCAGTGCCCGATCAGCCACGTCATCAGTGCATGCGCAGTCACGTCATCAGTGTATGATAGCCACGTGATCAGTGCATGCTCAGTCACGTGATCTGGACTTGATCAGCCACGTGATCAGTGCCTGCAGAGTCACGTGATCAGGGCCTGCTGAGCTGCGTGATTCCTGCCGGCTCATCTGCATGACAATTGGCAGCTGAGCTGCGTGATTCCTGTCGGCTCATCTGCTTGAAAATTGCCAGCTGAGCTGCGTGATTCCTGCCTGGTCACGTGCTTGATTATTGCCAGTTGAGCAGCATGATTCGTCACTGCTGAGCTCCATGCTTATTGCCTGCTGATTGCGTGGTTCGTGTCTGCTCAGCTCTTTGAGTATTGCCTCCTGAGGTCCCTGTTCGGTCGCCACCTGCCGGGGACCAGCCCCAACTGATCCAGGGTATTCGAAGGAGAGATGGCCTAGGCGACTATTTATATGCTAATCAGAGATGTCAAGAATAAGAGTATGAGGAGAGCTCAGTAGGAAAATTCGGTGGAGAAAAGAGACTGAGTAGCTTGGTTTATGCGGAAGACCAATCAAACTTCAAGACAAGAAGTTTGCACCACTTACGTAAGCCGCAGGCGCCCTCTCGAATGGCGAAAGGTGCCTCACCCTAGACACCTTCTCGAGTGGGTCTTAGCAGCCCAGGCATAATTAGTAAGCGTGGTGGGTTCCGCGCTCCAGATGGAGACTCAGCTGGAAGTTAAAGGGAAGAATGACAAGGAACTTTATGAATTGCAGCTCTAAGTTAACTCTTTGACAGAGAGAGCGAGATGGTGGTGGGGGACAGCCCACAGTGAAATCAGAGGTGAGAGCACAAAGCAATACAGTAGGCAGACTCCGGTTTTTTTTGTGGGGGGAGATGCTCGAGAACATCCGGGTGGACTCCTGAGGCTCGATCCCGCATTTGCGTAGGCCGAGCCTCCTTCCTCATGACCTTTGTCCAGAGTGGAATGCCTCCCCGGCTCCCGGCACATGATCAGTACATGCTCAGTCACGATATCAGTGCCTGCTGAGCCAGGTGATCACTGACGGCACAGTCACGTGATCAGCGCCTCTCAGTCACGTGATCACCCTATGATAAACACGTGATCAGTGAACGACCAGCCACGTGATAACTGCATGCGAGGTCAGGTGGTCAGTTCATGATCAGCCACCTGATCAGTGCGTGCACAGTCACCTGATCAGCGCCTGTCAGTCACTGATCACTGCCTGATCAACACGTGATCAGTGCACGAACAGCCACGTCATCAGTGCATGCGCAGTCACGCGATCAGTGCATGATAGCCACGTGATCAGAGCGTGCACAGTCCCATGATCAGCGCCTGTCAGTCACTGATCATTGCCTGATAAGCACGTGATCAGTGCATGATGAGCCATGTGATCAGTGCCCGATCAGCCACGTCATCAGTGCATGCGCAGTCCCGTCATCAGTGCATGATAGCCACGTGATCAGTGCATGCTCAGACACGTGATCTGGACTTGATCAGCCACCGGATCAGTGCGTGATGAGCCATGTGACCAGTGCAGGATCAATTACGTGATCAGTGCATGATCAGTCACATGACCAGTACATGGTAGCTACGTGATCATTGGGTGATCAGCCACGTGATCAGTTCATGATAGCTACGTGATCAGTGCATGATAGCCACATGATCAGTGCATGAGAGCCACGTGATCAGTGCATGATCAGTCACGTGATACATGTGTGATCAGCCACGTGATCAGCGCATGATGAGCCACGTGATCAGTGGAGGATCAATTACGTGATCAGTGCATGATCAGTCACGTGACAAGTACATGGTTGCTACGTGATCCTTGCATGATCAGCCACATGAGCAGAGCATGATAGCCACGTAATCAGTGCATGATCAGTCACGTGATCAGTACATGATCAGTCACTTGAACAGTGCATGATCATTGACGTGATCTGTGCATGATCAGTCACATGACCAGTATATGGTAGCTACGTGATCATTCCATGATGAGCCACGTGAGCAGTGCATGATAGCCACGTGATGTGTGGATGAGTTACGTGAGCAGTGTATGATCAGCCACGTGATCAGTGCATGAGTGCCACGTGATCAGTGCATGATATGTCCCGTGACAGGTGTGTGATCAGCCACGTGAACAGTGCATGTTCAGCCAAGTGATCAGTGCATGATTGCCACGTGATCAGTGCATGATCAGTTAGGTGAGCAGTGTATGATCAGCCACGTGATCAGTGCATGGTCAGACACGTGAACAGTGTATGATCAGCCACGTGATCAGTGCATGATATCCACATGATCAGTGCATGATCATCACGTGATCAGTGTATGATCAGCCACGTGAACAGTGCATGCTCAGTCACGTGATCTGGGCCTGCTGAGCTGCGTGATTACTGTCTGCTCATCTGCTTGACAATTGCCAGCTGAGCTGCACGATTCCTGCCTGTCATCTGCTTGACAATTGCCAGCTGTGCTGCATAATTCCTGCCTGCTCAGCTGCTTGATTATTGCCAGCTGAGCAGCATGATTCCTCACACCTGTGTTCCATGATTATTGCCTGCTGACTGTTTGATTCATGCCTACTCTGCTCTTTGTTTATTGCCTCCAGAGGCACATGATCACTGTATGATAGCAAACATGATCAGCGCATAATCAGTCACATGATCAGCGCCATTAAGTCACGTGATCACTACACGATAGTCATGTGATCAGTCCATGCTCAGTCACGGTATCAGTGCATGATCAGCCACGTGATCAGTGCATGATCTGTCACAAGATTAGTGTATGATCATCCACGTGATCAGTGCACGGGCAGTCATGTTATCAGTGCATGATATAGACGTGAACAGTGCATGATCAGTCTCGTGATCATTGCATGATCAGCCACGTGAGTAGTTCATGATCGCCACGTGATCACTGCATGATCAGTCACGTGATCAGTGCATGATCAGTCATGTGACCAGTACATGGTAGCTGCGTGATCATGGCATGATCAGCCACGTGAGCAGTGCATGATAGCCACGTGATCAGTGCATGATCAGACACGAGATCAGTGCATGATCAGTCACGTGATCAGTGCATGATCAGCCAAGTGATCAGTGCATGATAGCCACGTGATCAGTGCATGAGAGCCACGTGATCAGTGCATGGTCAGTCACGTGATACATGTGTGATCAGCCACGTGATCAGTGCGTGATGAGCCACGTGATCAGTGCAGGATCAATTACGTGATCAGTGCATGATCAGTCACGTGACCAGTACATGGTTGCTACGTGATCATTGCATGATCAGCCACGTGAGCAGAGCATGATAGCCACGTGATCAGTGCATGATCAGTTACGTGAGCAGTGTATGATCAGCCACGTGATCAGTGCATGGTCAGACACGTGAACAGTGTATGATCAGCCACGTGATCAGTGCATGATATCCAAGTGATCAGTGCATGATCATCACGTGATCAGTGTATGATCAGCCACGTGAACAGTGCATGCTCAGTCACGTGATCTGGGCCTGCTGAGCTGCGTGATTACTGTCTGCTCATCTGCTTGACAATTGCCAGCTGAGCTGCACGATTCCTGCCTGTCATCTGCTTGACAATTGCCAGCTGTGCTGCGTAATTCCTGCCTGCTCAGCTGCTTGATTATTGCCAGCTGAGCAGCATGATTCCTCACAGCTGAGTTCCATGATTATTGCCTGCTGACTGTTTGATTCGTGCCTACTCAGCTCTTTGTTTATTGCCTCCAGAGGCACATTATCAGTGTATGATAGCAAACATGATCAGCGCATGATCAGTCACATGATCAGCGCCATTAAGTCACGTGATCACTACATGATAGTCATGTGATCAGTCCATGCTCAGTCACGGTATCAGTGCATGATCAGCCACGTGATCAGTGCATGATCTGTCACAAGATTAGTGTATGATCATCCACGTGATCAGTGCACGGGCAGTCATGTGATCAGTGCATGATATAGACGTGAACAGTGCATGATCAGTCACCTGATGGGTGTATGATCATTCACGTGACCTGTACATGGTAGCTACATGTTCATTGCATGATCAGCCACGTGAGTAGTTCATGATAGCCACGTGATCACTGCATGATCAGTCACGTGATCAGTGCATGATCAGTCATGTGACCAGTACATGGTAGCTGCGTGATCATGACATGATCAGCCACGTGAGCAGTGCATGATAGCCACGTGATCAGTGCATGATCAGACACGAGATCAGTGCATGATCAGTCACGTGATCAGTGCATGATCAGCCACGGTATCAGTGCATGATCAGTCACGTTATCAGTGCATGATCTGTCACAAGATTAGTGTATGATCATCCAAGTGATCAGTGCACGGGCAGTCATGTGATCAGTGCATGATATAGACGTGAACAGTGCATGATCATTCTCGTGATCAGTGCATGAGAGCCACGTGATCAGTGCATGATCAGTCACGTGATACATGTGTGATCAGCCACGTGATCAGTGCATGATGAGCCACGTGATCAGTGCAGGATCAATTACGTGATCAGTGCATGATCAGTCACGTGACCAGTACATGGTTGCTACGTGATCGTTGCATGATCAGCCACATGAGCAGAGCATGATAGCCACGTGGTCAGTGCATGATCAGTCACGTGATCAGTATATGATCAATCACGTGAACAGTGCATGATCATTTATGTGATCTTTGCATGATCAGTCACGTTACCAGTATATGGTTGCTACGTGATCATTCCATGACGAGCCACGTGAGCAGTGCATGATAGCCACGTGATGTGTGCATGAGTTACGTGAGCAGAGTATGATCAGCCACGTGATCAGTGCATGAGTGCCACGTGATCAGTGCATGATATGTCACGTGACAGGTGTGTGATCAGCCACATGAACAGTGCATGTTCAGCCACGTGATCAGTGCATGATAGCCACGTGATCAGTGCATGATCAGTTACGTGAGCAGTGTATGATCAGCCACGTGATCAGTGCATGATATCCAAGTGATCAGTGCATGATCATCACGTGATCAGTGTATGATCAGCCACGTGAACAGTGCATGCTCAGTAACGTGATCTGGGCCTCCTGAGCTGCGTGATTACTGTCTGCTCATCTGCTTGACAATTTCCAGCTGAGCTGCACGATTCCTGCCTGTCATCTGCTTGACAATGGCCAGCTGTGCTGCGTAATTCCTGCCTGCTTAGCTGCTTGATTATGGCCAGCTGAGCAGCATGATTCCTCACACCTGTGTTCCATGATTATTGCCTGCTGACTGTTTGATTCGTGCCTACTCAGCTCTTTGTTTATTGCCTCCAGAGGCACATGATCACTGTATGATAGCAAACATGATCAGCGCATAATCAGTCACATGATCAGCGCCATTAAGTCACGTGATCACTACATGATAGTCATGTGATCAGTCCATGCTCAGTCACGGTATCAGTGCATGATCAGCCACGTGATCAGTGCACGGGCAGTCATTTGATCAGTGCATGATATAGACGTGAACAGTGCATGATCAGTCTCGTGATCAGTGCATGATAGCCACGTGATCAGTCCATGATCAGTCACCTGATGCGTGTATGATCATTCACGTGACCTGTACATGGTAGCTACATGTTCATTGCATGATCAGCCACGTGAGTAGTTCATGATAGCCACGTGATCACTGCATGATCAGTCACGTGATCAGTGCATGATCAGTCATGTGACCAGTACATGGTAGCTGCGTGATCATGACATGATCAGCCACGTGAGCAGTGCATGATAGCCACGTGATCAGTGCATGATCAGACACGAGATCAGTGCATGATCAGTCACGTGATCAGTGCACGGGCAGTCATGTGATCAGTGCATGATATACACGTGAACAGTGCATGATCAGTCTCGTGATCATTGCATGATCAGCCACGTGAGTAGTTCATGACAGCCACGTGATCACTGCATGATCAGTCACGAGATCAGTGCATGATCAGTCACGTGATCAGTGCATGATCAGCCACGTGATCAGTGCATGACCAGGCACGTGATCAGTGTATGTCCAGCCAAGTGATCAGTGCATGATAGCCACGTGATCAGTGCATGATCAGTCACGTGATCAGTGCATGATCAGTTATGTGATCAGTGTATGATCAGCCACGTGATCAGTGCATGATCAGCCACATGATCAGTGCATGATCAATTACGTGATCAGTGCATGATCAGTCACGTGACCAGTACATGGTAGCTACGTGATCGTTGCATGATCAGCCACGTGAGCAGAGCATGTTAGCCACGTGGTCAGTGCATGATCAGTCACGTGATCAGTACATGATCAGTCACGTGAACAGTGCATGATCATTTACGTGATCTTTGCATGATCAGTCACGTTACCAGTATATGGTTGCTACGTGATCATTCCATGACGAGCCACGTGAGCAGTGCATGATAGCCACGTGATGTGTGCATGAGTTACGTGAGCAGAGTATGATCAGCCACGTGATCAGTGCATGAGTGCCACGTGATCAGTGCATGATATGTCACGTGACAGGTGTGTGATCAGCCACGTGAACAGTGCATGTTCAGCCACGTGATCAGTGCATGATAGCCACGTGATCAGTGCATGATCAGTTACGTGAGCAGTGTATGATCAGCCACGTGATCAGTGCATGGTCAGACACGTGAACAGTGTATGATCAGCCACGTGATCAGTGCATGATATCCAAGTGATCAGTGCATGATCATCACGTGATCAGTGTATGATCAGCCACGTGAACAGTGCATGCTCAGTCACGTGATCTGGGCCTGCTGAGCTGCGTGATTACTGTCTGCTCATCTGCTTGACAATTGCCAGCTGAGCTGCACGATTCCTGCCTGTCATCTGCTTGACAATTGCCAGCTGTTCTGCGTAATTCCTGCCTGCTCAGCTGCTTGATTATTGCCAGCTGAGCAGCATGATTCCTCACAGCTGAGTTCCATGATTATTGCCTGCTGACTGTTTGATTCGTGCCTACTCAGCTCTTTGTTTATTGCCTCCAGAGGCACATGATCAGTGTATGATAGCAAACATGATCAGCGCATGATCAGTCACATGATCAGCGCCATTAAGTCACGTGATCACTACATGATAGTCATGTGATCAGTCCATGCTCACTCACGGTATCAGTGCATGATCAGCCACGTGATCAGTGCATGATCTGTCACAAGATTAGTGTATGATCATCCACGTGATCAGTGCACGGGCAGTCATGTGATCAGTGCATGATATCGACGTGAACAGTGCATGACCAGTCTCGTGATCCGTGCATGATAGCCACGTGATCAGTGCATGATCAGTCACCTGATGGGTGTATGATCATTCACGTGACCTGTACATGGTAGCTACATGATCATTGCATGATCAGCCACGTGAGTAGTTCATGATAGCCACGTGATCACTGCATTATCAGTCACGTGATCAGTGCATGATCAGTCATGTGACCAGTACATGGTAGCTGCGTGATCATGGCATGATCAGCCACGTGAGCAGTGCATGATAGCCACGTGATCAGTGCATGATCAGACACGAGATCAGTGCATGATCAGTCACGTGATCAGTGCATGATCAGCCACGTCATCAGTGCATGACCAAGCACGTGATCGGTGTATGTCCAGCTAAGTGATCAGTGCATGATAGCCATGTGATCAGTGCATGATCAGTCACGTGATCAGTGCATGATCAGTTATGTGATCAGTGTATGATCAGCCACGTGATCAGTGCATGATCAGCCACATGATCAGTGCATGATCAATTACGTGAACAGTGCATGATCAGTCACGTGACCAGTACATGGTAGCTACGTGACCATTGCCTGATCAGCCACATGATCAGTGCATGATAGCCACGTGATCAGTGCATGTAGCCACGTGAAAAGTGCATAATCAGTCATGTGATAAGTGTGTGATCAGCCACGTGATCAGTGCATGATATGCACGTGATCAGTGCATGACAGCCACGTGATCAGTGCATGATCAGTCACGTGATACATGTGTGATCAGCCACGTGAACAGTGCATGATGAGCCCCGTGATCAGTGCAGGATCAATTACGTGATCACTGCATGATCAGTCATGTGACCAGTACATGGTTGCTACATGATCGTTGCATGATCAGCCACGTGAGCAGAGCATGATAGCCACGTGGTCAGTGCATGATCAGTCACGTGATCAGTACATGATCAGTCACGTGAACAGTGCAGGATCTTTTACGTGATCTTTGCATGATGAGTCACATTACCAGTATATGGTTGCTACGTGATCATTCCATGACGAGCCACGTGAGCAGTGCATGATAGCCACGTGATGTGTGCATGAGTTACGTGAGCAGAGTATGATCAGCCACGTGATCAGTGCATGAGTGCCACGTGATCAGTGCATGATATGTCACGTGACAGGTGTGTGATCAGCCACGTGAACAGTGCATGTTCAGCCCCGTGATCAGTGCATGATAGCCACGTGATCAGTGCATGATCTGTCACAAGATTAGTGTATGATCATCCACGTGATCAGTGCACGGGCAGTCATGTGATCAGTGCATGATATAGACGTGAACAGTGCCTGATCAGTCTCGTGATCAGTGCATGATAGCCACGTGATCAGTGGATTATCAGTCACCTGATGGGTGTATGATCATTCACGTGACCTGTACATGGTAGCTACATGATCATTGCATGATCAGCCACGTGAGTAGTTCATGATAGCCACGTGATCACTGCATGATCAGTCACGTGATCAGTGCATGATCAGTCATGTGACCAGTACATGGTAGCTGCGTGATCATGACATGATCAGCCACGTGAGCAGTGCATGATAGCCACGTGATCAGTGCATGATCAGACACGAGATCAGTGCATGATCAGTCACGTGATCAGTGCATGATCAGCCACGGTATCAGTGCATGATCAGCCACGTGATCAGTGCATGATCTGTCACAAGATTAGTGTATGATCATCCACGTGATCAGTGCACGGGCAGTCATGTGATCAGTGCATGATATAGACGTGAACAGTGCATGATCATTCTCGTGATCAGTGCATGAGAGCCATGTGATCAGTGCATGATCAGTCACGTGATACATGTGTGATCAGCTACGTGATCAGTGCATGATGAGCCACGTGATCAGTGCAGGATCAATTACGTGATCAGTGCATGATCAGTCACGTGACCAGTACATGGTTGCTACGTGATCGTTGCATGATCAGCCACGTGAGCAGAGCATGATAGCCACGTGGTCAGTGCATGATCAGTCACGTGATCAGTACATGATCAGTCACGTGAACAGTGCATGATCATTTACGTGATCTTTGCATGATCAGTCACGTTACCAGTATATGGTTACTACGTGATCATTCCATGACGAGCCACGTGAGCAGTGCATGATAGCCACGTGATCAGTGCATGATCATCACGTGATCAGTGTATGATCAGCCACGTGAATAGTGCATGCTCAGTCACGTGATAAGGGCCTGTTGAGCTGCGTGATTACTGTCTGCTCATCTGCTTGAAAATTGCCAGCTGGGCTGCATGATTCTTGCCTGTCATCTGCTTGACAATTGCCAGCTGTGCTGTATAATTCCTGCCTGCTCAGCTGCTTGATTATTGCCAGCTGAGCAGCATGATTTCTCAGAGGTAAGTTCCATGATTATAGCCTGCTGACTGATTCCTGCCTACTCAGCTCTATGTTCATTGCCTCCAGAGGCACATGATCAGTGTGTGACACCAAACATGATCAGCACATGATCAGTCACATGATTTATGCATGATTAGCCAGGTGGTCAGTGCATGATCAATTATGTGATCAGTGCATGATCAGTCATGTGACCAGTACATGGTAGCTGAGTGATCATTGCATGATCAGCCACGTGAGCAGTGCATGATAGCCACGTGATCAGTGCATGATCAGTCATGTGATACGTGTGTGATCAGCCACGTGATCAGTGCATGATATCCACGTGATCAGTGCAGGATAGCCACGTGATCACTTCATGATTATTCACGTGATATGTACATGATCAGTCACGTGAACAGTGCATGATAAGTCATGTGATCAGTGTATGACCAGCCAAGCGATCAGTGCATGATAGCCACGTGATCAGTGCATGATCAGTCACGTGATCAGTGCATGATCAGTCAAGTGATCAGTGTATGATCAGCCACGTGATCAGTGCATGATCAGCCAAATGATAAGTGCATTATCAAGTACGTGATCAGTGCATGATCAGCCATGTGATCAGTGCATGATCAGTCACGTGATCTACATGATCAGCCACGTGATCAGTGCATGATCAGCCAAATGATAAGTGCATGATCAATTACGTGATCAGTGCATGGGCAGTCATGTGATCAGTGCATGATATAGACGTGATCAGAGCATGATCAGTCTCGTGATCAGTGCATGATAGCCACGTGATCAGTGCATGATCAGTCACCTGATGGGTGTATGATCATTCACGTGACCTGCACATGTTAGCTACATGATCATTGCATGATCAGCCACGTGAGTAGTGCATGATAGCCACGTGATCACTGCATGATCAGCCACGTGAGCAGTGCATGAGAGCCACGTGATCAGTGCATGATCAGACACGAGATCTGTGCATGATCAGTCACGTGATCAGTGCATGATCAGGCACGTGATCAGTGCATGACCAGGCACGTGATCAGTGTATGTCCAGCCAAGTGATCAGTGCATGATAGCCACGTGATCAGTGCATGATCAGTCACATGATCAGTGCATGACCAATCACGTGATAGGTGTGTGATCAGCCACGTGAACAGTGCATGCTCAGTCACGTGATCAGGGCCTGCTGAGCTGCGTGATTAGTCTCTGCTCATCTGCTTGACAACTTCCAGCTGAGCTGTACGAATCCTGCCTGTCTTCTCCTTGACAATAGCCACCTGTGCTGCGTAATTCCTGCCTGCTCATCCACTTGATTATTGCCAGCTGAGCATCATGATTTCTCAGAGGTAAGTTCCATGATTATAGCCTGCTGACTGATTCCTGCCTACTCAGCTCTATGTTCATTGCCTCCAGAGGCACATGATCAGTGTGTGACACCAAACATGATCAGCACATGATCAGTCACATAATCAATGCATGATAAGCCAGGTGATCAGTGAATGATCAATTATGTGATCATTGCATGATCAGCCACGTGAGCAGTGCATGATAGCCCCGTGATCAGTGCATGATCAGTCACGTGATCAGTGCATGATCAGTTACCTGATCAGTGCGTTTTCAGTCACGTGACCAGTGCATGGTAGCTACGTGATCATTGCATGATCATCCACGTAATCAGTGCATGATAGCCACGTGATCAGTGCAATATAGCCACGTGATCAGTGCATGATAAGTCACCTGATGGGGGTATGATCGGTCACGTGACCGGTACATGTTAGCTTCATGATCATTGCATGATCAGCCAAGTGATCAGTGCATGATAGCCACTTGATCAGGGCATAATCAGTCACGTGACCAGTGCATGATCAGTCACGTAATCAGTGCATGATAGCCAAGTGATCAGTGCATGATCACTTACGTGAGCAGTGTATGATCAGCCACGTGATCAGTGCATGTTCAGACACGTGAACAGTGTATGATCAGCCACGTGATCAGTGCATGATCAATCACGTGATCAGTGTATGATCAGCCACGTGAACAGTGCATGCTCAGTCACGTGATCAGGGCCTGCTGAGCTGCGTGATTACTGTCTGCTCATCTGCTTGACAATTGCCAGCTGAGCTGCACGATTCCTGCCTGTCATCTGCTTGACAATTGCCAGCTGTGCTGCGTAATTCCTGCCTGCTCAGCTGCTTGATTATTGCCAGCTGAGCAGCATGATTCCTCACAGCTGAGTTCCATAATTATTGCCTGCTGACTGTTTGATTCGTGCCTACTCAGCTCTTTGTTTATTACCTCCAGAGGCACATGATCAGTGTATGATAGCAAACATGATCAGCGCATGATCAATCACATGGTCTGTGCCATTAAGTCACGTGATCACTACATGATAGTCATGTGATCAGTCCATGCTCAGTCACGGTATCAGTGCATGATCAGCCACGTGATCAGTGCATGATCTGTCACATGATTAGTGTATGATCATCCACATGATCAGGGCATGGGCAGTCATGTGATCAGTGCATGATTAGACGTGATCAGTGCATTTGCAGTCTCATGGTCAGTGCATGATAGCGACGTGATCAGTGCATGATCAGTCACCTGATGGGTGTATGATCATTCACGTGACCGGTACATGGTAGCTATAAGATCAGTGTATGACCAGCCATGTGATAAGTGCATGATAGCCACGTGATTAGTGCATGATCACCCACGTGATCAGTGCATGAATAGCCACATGATCAGTGCATGATCAATTACGTCATCAGTGCATGATCAGTCACGTGACCAGTACATGGTAACTGCGTGATTAGTGTATGACCAGCCAAGTGATCAGTGCATGATAGCCACGTGATCAGTGCATGATCAGTCACGTGATCAGTGCATGATCAGTCACGTGATCAGTGCATGATCAGCCACATGATCAGTGCATGATCAATTACGTCATCAGTGCATGATCAGTGACGTTACCAGTACATGGTAGCTGCGTGATCATTGCATGATCAGGTAAGTAGCAGTGCATAATAGCCGCATGATCAGTGTATGATCAGTCACGTGATCAGTGCATGATTATTCACGTGTTCAGTGCATGATCAGCCACGTGATCAGTGCATGATCAATTACGTGATCAGTGCATGATCAGTCACGTGACCAGTACATGGTAGCTACATGATCATTGCATGATCAGCCAAGTGATCAGTGCATAATAGCCACGTGATCAGTGCATGATCAGTCATGTGATACGTGTGTGATCAGCCACGTGATCAGTGCATGATATCCACGTGATCAGTGAATGATAGCCACGTGATTAGTGCATGATAGCCACGTGATCAGTGCATGATCAGTCACGTGATACGTGTGTGTTCAGCCACGTGATCAGTGCATGATGAGTCAGGTGATCAGTGCAGGATTAATTACGTGATCAGTGCATGATCAGTCACGTGACAAGTACATGGTTTCTACATGATCATTGCATGATCAGCCACGTGAGCAGTGCATGATAGCCACGTGATCAATGCATGATCAGTCACGTGATCAGTACATGATCAGTCACGTGAACAATGCATGATCATTTACGGGATCTGAGCATGATCAGTCACGTGACCAGTATATGTTAGCTACGTGAACATTGCATGACCAGCCAGGTGAGAAGTGCATGATAGCCACCTGATGTGTGCATGATCAGTTACGCGAGCAGAGTATGATCAGCCACGTGATCAGTGCATGAGTGCCACGTGATCAGTGCATGATCAGTCACGTGACAGGTGTGTGGTAAGCCACGTGAACAGTGCATGTTCAGCCACGTGATCAGTGCATGATATCCACGTGATCAGTGCATGATCAGTTACGTGAACAGTGTATGATTAGCCACGTCAGCAGTGCATGGTCAGACACGTGAACAGTGTATGATCAAACACGTGATCAGTGCATGATATCCACGTGATCAGTGCATGATGAGTCTCGTGAACAGTACATGATCAGTCACGTGATCAGTGCATGATCAGCCACGTGATCAGTGCATGATCAGTCACGTGACCAGTATATGGTTGCTACGTGATCATTGCATGATCAGCCATGTGATCTGTGCATGATAGCCACGTGATCACTGCATGATAGCCATGTGATCAGTGCATGATCAGTCACGTGATCAGTGCATGATCAGCCACGTGATCAGTGCATGACGAGGCACGTGATCAGTATGACCAGCCAAGTAATCAGTGCATGATAGCCACGTGATCAGTGCATGATGAGTCTCGTGAACAGTGCATGATCAGTCACGTGATCAGTGCATAATCAGCCACATGATCAGTGCATGATCAATTACGTCATCAGTGCATGATCAGTCACGTGACCAGTACATGGTAGGTGCGTGATCATTGCATGATCAGGTAAGTAGCAGTGCATAATAGCCGCATGATCAGTGTATGATCAGTCACGTGATCAGTGCATGATTATTCACGTGTTCCGTGCATGATCAGCCACGTGATCAGTGCATAATAGCCACGTGATCAGTGCATGATCAGTCATGTGATACGTGCGTGATCAGCCACGTGATCAGTGCATGATATCCACGTGATCAGTGAATGATAGCCCCGTGATTAGTGCATGATAGCCACGTGATCAGTGCATGATCAGTCACGTGACACGTGTGTGATCAGCCACGTGATCAGTGCATGATGAGTCAGGTGATCAGTGCAGGATTAATTACGTGATCAGTGCATGATCAGTCACATGACCAGTACATGGTTTCTACATGATAATTGCATGATCAGCCACGTGAGCAGTGCATGATAGCCACGTGATAAGTGCATGATCAGTCACATGATCAGTACATGATGAGTCACGTGAACAGTGCATGATCATTTACGGGATCTGAGCATGATCAGTCACGTGACCAGTATATGGTAGCTACGTGAACATTGCATGACCAGCCAGGTGAGAAGTGCATGATAGCCACCTGATGTGTGCATGATCATTTACGTGAGCAGAGTATGATCAGCCACGTGATCAGTGCATGAGTGCCACGTGATCAGTGCATGATCAGTCACGTGACAGGTGTGTGGTAAGCCACGTGAACAGTGCATGTTCAGCCACGTGATCAGTGCATGATATTCACGTGATCAGTGCATGATCAGTTACGTGAACAGTGTATGATCAGCCATGTCAGCAGTGCATGGTCAGACACGTGAACAGTGTATGATCAAACACTTGATCAGTGCATGATATCCACGTGATCAGTGCATGATGAGTCTCGTGAACAGTGCATGATCAGTCACGTGATCAGTGCATGATCAGCCACGTGATCAGTGCATGACCAGTCACGTGACCAGTACATGGTAGCTACGTGATCATTGCATGATCAGACATGTGATCTGTGCATGATAGCCACGTGATCACTGCATGATAGCCATGAGAGCAGTGCATGATCAGTCACGTGATCAGTGCATGATCAGCCACGTGATCAGTGCATGACGAGGCACGTGATCAGTATGACCAGCCAAGTGATCAGTGCATGATAGCCACGTGATCAGTGTATGATCAGCCACGTGATCAGTGCATGATCAGCCACATGACCAGTGCATGATCAATTACGTGACCAGTGCATGATCAGTCACGTAATCAGTGCATGATAGCCAAGTGATCAGTGCATGATCACTTACGTGAGCAGTGTATGATCAGCCACGTGATCAGTGCATGTTCAGACACGTGAACAGTGTATGATCAGCCACGTGATCAGTGCATGATCAGTCACGTGATCAGTGTATGATCATCCACGTGAACAGTGCATGCTCAGTCACGTGATCAGTGCCTGCTCAGCTGCGTGATTACTGTCTGCTCATCTGCTTGACAATTGCCAGCGGAGCTGCACGATTCCTGCCTGTCATCTGCTTGACAATTGCCAGCTGTGCTGCGTAATTCCTGCCTGCTCAGCTGCTTGATCATTGCCAGCTGAGCAGCATGATTCCTCACAGCTGAGTTCCATAATTATTGCCTGCTGACTGTTTGATTCGTGCCTACTCAGCTCATTGTGTATTGCCTCCAGAGGCACATGATCAGTGTATGATAGCAAACGTGATCAGCGCATGATCAATCACATGGTCTGTGCCATTAAGTCACGTGATCAGTGCATGATAGTCATGTGATCAGTGAATGCTCACGTATCAGTTCATGATCAGCCACGTGATCTGTGCATGATCTGTCACATGATTAGTGTATGATCAGCCACGTGATCAGGGCATTGGCAGTCACGTGATCAGTGCATGATCAGTCGTGATCAGTGGGTGAACAGTCACGTGATCAGTGCATGATAGCGACGTGATCAGTTCATGATCAGTCACCTGATGGGTGCATGATCATTCACGTGACCGGTACATGGAAGCTATAAGATCACTGTATGACCAGCCATGTGATAAGTGCATGATAGCCACGTGATCAGTGCATGATCATCCACGTGATCAGTACATGAATAGCCACTTGAACAGTGCATGATCAATTACGTGATCAATGCATGATGAATCACGTGACCAGTATATGGTAGCTACGTGATTAGTGTATGACCAGCCAATTGATCAGTGCATGATGGCCACGTGATAAGTGCATGATCAGTTACGTGATCAGTGCATGATCAGTCACGTGATCAGTGCATGATCAGCCACATGATCAGTGCATGATCAATTACGTGATCAGTGCATGATCAGTCACGTGATCAGTGCATGGTAGCTGCGTGATCATTGCATGATCAGGTACGTGAGCAGTGCATAATAGCCGCATGATCAGTGTATGATCAGTCACGTGATCAGTGCATGATTAGCCACGTGTTCAGTGCATGATCAGCCAGTGATCAGTGCAGTCAAGCCACATCAGTGCATGATCAGTCACGTGATCAGTACATGGTAGCTACATGATCATTGCATGATCAGCCAAGTGATCAGTGCATAATAGCCACGTGATCAGTGCATGATCAGTCATGTGATACGTGTGTGATCAGCCACGTGATCAGTGCATGATATCCACGTGATCAGTGAATGATAGCCACGTGATTAGTGCATGATAGCCACGTGATCAGTGCATGATCAGTCACGTGATACGTGTGTGTTCAGCCACGTGATCAGTGCATGATGAGTCAGGTGATCAGTGCAGGATTAATTACGTGATCAGTGCATGATCAGTCACGTGACAAGTACATGGTTTCTACATGATCATTGCATGATCAGCCACGTGAGCAGTGCATGATAGCCACGTGATCAATGCATGATCAGTCACGTGATCAGTACATGATCAGTCACGTGAACAATGCATGATCATTTACGGGATCTGAGCATGATCAGTCACGTGACCAGTATATGTTAGCTACGTGAACATTGCATGACCAGCCAGGTGAGAAGTGCATGATAGCCACCTGATGTGTGCATGATCAGTTACGTGAGCAGAGTATGATCAGCCACGTGATCAGTGCATGAGTGCCACGTGATCAGTGCATGATCAGTCACGTGACAGGTGTGTGGTAAGCCACGTGAACAGTGCATGTTCAGCCACGTGATCAGTGCATGATATCCACGTGATCAGTGCATGATCAGTTACGTGAACAGTGTATGATTAGCCACGTCATCAGTGCATGGTCAGACACGTGAACAGTGTATGATCAACCACGTGATCAGTGCATGATATCCACGTGATCAGTGCATGATGAGTCTCGTGAACAGTACATGATCAGTCACGTGATCAGTGCATGATCAGCCACGTGATCAGTGCATGATCAGTCACGTGACCAGTATATGGTTGCTACGTGATCATTGCATGATCAGCCATGTGATCTGTGCATGATAGCCACGTGATCACTGCATGATAGCCATGTGATCAGTGCATGATCAGTCACGTGATCAGTGCATGATCAGCCACGTGATCAGTGCATGACGAGGCACGTGATCAGTGCATGACCAGCCAAGTGATCAGTGCATGATAGCCACGTGATCAGTGCATGATGAGTCTCGTGAACAGTGCATGATCAGTCACGTGATCAGTGCATAATCAGCCACATGATCAGTGCATGATCAATTACGTCATCAGTGCATGATCAGTCACGTGACCAGTACATGGTAGGTGCGTGATCATTGCATGATCAGGTAAGTAGCAGTGCATAATAGCCGCATGATCAGTGTATGATCAGTCACGTGATCAGTGCATGATTATTCACGTGTTCCGTGCATGATCAGCCACGTGATCAGTGCATAATAGCCACGTGATCAGTGCATGATCAGTCATGTGATACGTGTGTGATCAGCCACGTGATCAGTGCATGATATCCACGTGATCAGTGAATGATAGCCAAGTGATTAGTGCATGATAGCCACGTGATCAGTGCATGATCAGTCACGTGATACGTGTGTGATCAGCCACGTGATCAGTGCATGATGAGTCAGGTGATCAGTGCAGGATTAATTACGTGATCAGTGCATGATCAGTCACATGACCAGTACATGGTTTCTACATGATCATTGCATGATCAGCCACGTGAGCAGTGCATGATAGCCACGTGATCAGTGCATGATCAGTCACGTGATCAGTACATGATGAGTCACGTGATCAGTGCATGATCATTTACGTGATCTGTGCATGATCAGTCACGTGACCAGTATATGGTAGCTACGTGAACATTGCATGACCAGCCAGGTGAGAAGTGCATGATAGCCACCTGATGTGTGCATGATCATTTACGTGAGCAGAGTATGATCAGCCACGTGATCAGTGCATGAGTGCCACGTGATCAGTGCATGATCAGTCACGTGACAGGTGTTTGATAAGCCACGTGAACAGTGCATGTTCAGCCACGTGATCAGTGCATGATGAGTCTCGTGATCAGTGCATGATCAGTTACGTGAACAGTGTATGATCAGCCATGTCAGCAGTGCATGGTCAGACACGTGAACAGTGTATGATCAAACACTTGATCAGTGCATGATATCCACTTGATCAGTGCATGATGAGTCTCGTGAACAGTGCATGATCAGTCACGTGATCAGTGCATGATCAGCCACGTGATCAGTGCATGATCAGTCACGTGACCAGTATATGGTAGCTACGTGATCATTGCATGATCAGCCATGTGATCTGTGCATGATAGCCACGTGATCACTGCATGATAGCCATGAGAGCAGTGCATGATCAGTCACGTGATCAGTGCATGATCAGCCACGTGATCAGTGCATGACGAGGCACGTGATCAGTATGATCAGCCACGTGATCAGTGCATGATAGCCACGTGATCAGTGTATGATCAGCCACGTGATCAGTGCATGATCAGCCACATGACCAGTGCATGATCAATTACGTGATCAGTGCATGAGCAGTCACGTGACCAGTGCATGGTAGCTACGTGATCATTGCATGATCAGCCACGTGATCAGTGCATGATAGCCACGTGATCAGTGCATGATCAGCCACGTGATCAGTGCATGATCAGTCACGTGATCAGTGCATGATCAGTCACGTGATCAGTGCATGATCATCCACGTGATCAGTGCATGATCAGTCATGTGTCAGTGCATGATAGCACGTGATCAGTGCATGATCAGTCCTGTGATCAGTGCATGATCAGCCACGTGATCAGTGCATGATAGCCACGTGATCAGTGCATGATCAGTCACGTGATCAGTGCATGATCAGCCACGTGATCAGTGCATGATAGCCACGTGATCAGTGCATGATCAGTCACGTGATCAGTGCATGATCAGTCACGTGATCAGTGCATGATCAGTTACGTGATCAGTGCATGATCAGTCACGTGATCAGTGCATGATAGCTACGTGATCATTGCATGATCAGCCACGTGATCAGTGCATGATAGCCACGTGATCAGTGCATGATCAGCTACGTGATCAGTGCATGATCAGCCACGTGATCAGTGCATGATCAGACACGTGATCAGTGCATGATCAGCAACGTGATCAGTGCATGATGCCACGTGATCAGTGCATGATCAGTCACGTGATCAGTGCATGATCAGCCACGTGATCAGTGCATGATATCCACGTGATCAGTGCATGATAGCCACGTGATCAGTGCATGATCAGTCACGTGATCAGTGCATGATCAGGCACGTGATCAGTGTATGATCAGCCACGTGATCAGTGCATGATAGCCACGTGATCAGTGCATGATCAGTCACGTGATCAGTGCATGATCAGTCACGTGATCAGTGCATGATCAGCCACGTGATCAGTGCATGATCAATTACGTGATCAGTGCATGATCAGTCACGTGACCAGTACATGGATGCTACATGATCACTGCATGATCAGCCACGTGATCAGTGCATGATAGCCACGTGATCAGTGCATGATCATCACGTGATCAGTGCATGATCAGTCACGTGATCAGTGCATGATCATTACGTGATATGTGCATGATCAGTCACGTGACCAGTATATGGTAGCTACGTGATCATTGCATGATCAGCCACTTGAGCAGTGCATGATAGCCACGTGATCAGTGCATGATCAGTTACGTGATCAGTGTATGATCAGCCACGTGATCAGTGCATGATGCCACGTGATCAGTGCATGATCAGTCACGTGACAGGTGTGTGATCAGCCACGTGATCAGTGCATGATCACCACGTGATCAGTGCATGATAGCCACGTGATCAGTGCATGATAGCCACGTGATCAGTGCATGATCAGTCACGTGATCAGTGCATGATCAGTCACGTGATCAGTGCATGGTAGCCATGATCAGTGCATGATCAGCCACGTGATCAGTGCATGATCACGTGATCAGTGCATGATCAGTCACGTGATCAGTGCATGATCAGTCACGTGATCAGTGCATGATAGTCACGTGATCAGTGCATGATCAGTCACGTGATCAGTGCATGATCACACGTGATCAGTGCATGATCAGTCACGTGATCAGTGCATGATCAGCCACGTGATCAGTGCATGATAGCCACGTGATCAGTGCATGATAGCCACGTGATCAGTGCATGATCAGTCACGTGATCAGTGCATGATAGCTACGTGATCAGTGCATGATCAGCCACGTGATCAGTGCATGATAGCCACGTGATCAGTGCATGATCAGTCATGTGATACGTGCATGATCAGCCACGTGATCAGTGCATGATATCCACGTGATCAGTGCATGATAGCCACGTGATCAGTGCATGATAGCCACGTGATCAGTGCATGATCAGTCACGTGATCAGTGTGTGATCAGCCACGTGATCAGTGCATGATGAGTCAGGTGATCAGTGCAGGATTAATTACGTGATCAGTGCATGATCAGTCACGTGACAAGTACATGGTTTCTACATGATCATTGCATGATCAGCCACGTGAGCAGTGCATGATAGCCACGTGATCAGTGCATGATCAGTCACGTGATCAGTGCATGATCAGTCACGTGATCAGTGCATGATCATTTACGTGATCAGTGCATGATCAGTCACGTGACCAGTATATGTTAGCTACGTGATCATTGCATGATCAGCCACGTGAGCAGTGCATGATAGCCACGTGATCAGTGCATGATCAGTTACGTGAGCAGTGTATGATCAGCCACGTGATCAGTGCATGAGTGCCACGTGATCAGTGCATGATCAGTCACGTGACAGGTGTGTGATCAGCCACGTGATCAGTGCATGATCAGCCACGTGATCAGTGCATGATAGTCACGTGATCAGTGCATGATCAGTTACGTGATCAGTGCATGATCAGCCACGTGATCAGTGCATGATCAGACACGTGATCAGTGTATGATCAGCCACGTGATCAGTGCATGATATCCACGTGATCAGTGCATGATCAGTCACGTGATCAGTGCATGATCAGTCACGTGATCAGTGCAT
This sequence comes from Bos javanicus, assembly GCF_032452875.1. Lineage (NCBI taxonomy): Eukaryota > Metazoa > Chordata > Mammalia > Artiodactyla > Bovidae > Bos > Bos javanicus. The sequence continues at coordinate 18,730 of NW_026894651.1, read as the reverse complement.
GATCAGCCACGTGATCAGTGCATGATCAGTCACGTGATCAGTCATGGCTACGTGATCATTGCATGATCAGCCACGTGATCAGTGCATGATAGCCACGTGATCAGTGCATGATAGCCACGTGATCAGTGCATGATCAGTCACGTGATCAGTGCATGATCAGCCACGTGATCAGTGCATGATCAGTCACGTGATCAGTGCATGATCAGCCACGTGATCAGTGCATGATAGCCACGTGATCAGTGCATGATCAGTCACGTGATCAGTGCATGATCAGTCACGTGATCAGTGCATGATCAGCCACGTGATCAGTGCATGATCAGTCACGTGATCAGTGCATGATCAGTCACGTGATCAGTGCATGATAGCTGCGTGATCATTGCATGATCAGCCACGTGATCAGTGCATGATAGCCACGTGATCAGTGCATGATCAGTCACGTGATCAGTGCATGATCAGTCACGTGATCAGTGCATGATCAGCCACGTGATCAGTGCATGATAGCCACGTGATCAGTGCATGATCAGTCACGTGATACGTGTGTGATCAGCCACGTGATCAGTGCATGATATCACGTGATCAGTGCATGATAGCCACGTGATCAGTGCATGATAGCCACGTGATCAGTGCATGATCAGTCACGTGATACGTGTGTGATCAGCCACGTGATCAGTGCATGATGAGTCACGTGATCAGTGCATGATCAATTACGTGATCAGTGCATGATCAGTCACGTGACCAGTACATGGTTGCTACGTGATCATTGCATGATCAGCCACGTGAGCAGTGCATGATAGCCACGTGATCAGTGCATGATCAGTCACGTGATCAGTGCATGATCAGTCACGTGAACAGTGCATGATCATTTACGTGATCTGTGCATGATCAGTCACGTGACCAGTATATGGTAGCTACGTGATCATTGCATGATCAGCCACGTGAGAAGTGCATGATAGCCACGTGATGTGTGCATGATCAGTTACGTGAGCAGAGTATGATCAGCCACGTGATCAGTGCATGAGTGCCACGTGATCAGTGCATGATCAGTCACGTGACAGGTGTGTGATCAGCCACGTGATCAGTGCATGATCAGCCACGTGATCAGTGCATGATAGTCACGTGATCAGTGCATGATCAGTTACGTGATCAGTGTATGATCAGCCACGTGATCAGTGCATGGTCAGACACGTGATCAGTGTATGATCAGCCACGTGATCAGTGCATGATATCCACGTGATCAGTGCATGATCAGTCACGTGATCAGTGCATGATCAGTCACGTGATCAGTGCATGATCAGCCACGTGATCAGTGCATGATCAGTCACGTGATCAGTGCATGGTAGCTACGTGATCATTGCATGATCAGCCACGTGATCAGTGCATGATAGCCACGTGATCAGTGCATGATAGCCACGTGATCAGTGCATGATCAGTCACGTGATCAGTGCATGATCAGCCACGTGATCAGTGCATGACAGGCACGTGATCAGTGCATGATCAGCCACGTGATCAGTGCATGATAGCCACGTGATCAGTGCATGATCAGCCACGTGATCAGTGCATGATCAGCCACGTGATCAGTGCATGATCAATCACGTGATCAGTGCATGATCAGTCACGTGACCAGTGCATGATAGCTACGTGATCAGTGCATGATCAGCCACGTGATCAGTGCATGATAGCCACGTGATCAGTGCATGATCAGCCACGTGATCAGTGCATGATCAGTCGTGATCAGTGCATGATCAGCCACGTGATCAGTGCATGATCAGTCACGTGATCAGTGCATGATCAGCCACGTGATCAGTGCATGATAGCCACGTGATCAGTGCATGATCAGTCACGTGATCAGTGCATGATCAGTCACGTGACCAGTACATGGTAGCTGCGTGATCATGGCATGATCAGCCACGTGAGCAGTGCATGACAGCCACGTGAGCAGTGCATGATCAGCCACGTGATCAGTGCATGATCAGTCACGTGATCAGTGCATGATCAGCCACGTGATCAGTGCATGATCAGGCACGTGATCAGTGCATGATCAGCCACGTGATCAGTGCATGATAGCCACGTGATCAGTGCATGATCAGTCACGTGATCAGTGCATGATCAGCCACGTGATCAGTGCATGATCAGTCACGTGATCAGTGCATGATCAGCCACGTGATCAGTGCATGATCAGGCACGTGATCAGTGCATGATCAGCCACGTGATCAGTGCATGATAGCCACGTGATCAGTGCATGATCAGTCACGTGATCAGTGCATGATCAGTCACGTGATCAGTGCATGATCAGCCACGTGATCAGTGCATGATAGCCACGTGATCAGTGCATGATCAGTCACGTGATCAGTGCATGATCATTCACGTGACCAGTGCATGGTAGCTACATGATCATTGCATGATCAGCCACGTGTGTAGTGCATGATAGCCACGTGATCAGTGCATGATCAGTCACGTGATCAGTGCATGATCAGTCACGTGACCAGTGCATGATAGCACGTGATCATCGCATGATCAGCCACGTGATCAGTGCATGATAGCCACGTGATCAGTGCATGATCAGTCACGTGATCAGTGCATGATCAGTCACGTGATCAGTGCATGATCAGCCACGTGATCAGTGCATGATCAGTCACGTGATCAGTGCATGATCAGCCACGTGATCAGTGCATGATCACCACGTGATCAGTGCATGATAGCCACGTGATCAGTGCATGATAGCCACGTGATCAGTGCATGATCAGTCACGTGATCAGTGCATGATCAGTCACGTGACCAGTGCATGATGGTAGCTTCATGATCATTGCATGATCAGCCACGTGATCAGTGCATGATAGCCACGTGATCAGTGCATGATCAGTCACGTGATCAGTGCATGATCAGTCACGTGATCAGTGCATGATAGCCACGTGATCAGTGCATGATCAGTCACGTGATCAGTGCATGATCAGCCACGTGATCAGTGCATGATCAGTCACGTGATCAGTGCATGATCAGCCACGTGATCAGTGCATGATATCCACGTGATCAGTGCATGATAGCCACGTGATCAGTGCATGATCAGTCACGTGATCAGTGCATGATCAGTCACGTGATCATGTGTGATCAGCCACGTGATCAGTGCATGATCAGCCACGTGATCAGTGCATGATCAATTACGTGATCAGTGCATGATCAGTCACGTGACCAGTGCATGATAGCTACGTGATCATTGCATGATCAGCCACGTGATCAGTGCATGATAGCCACGTGATCAGTGCATGATAGCCACGTGATCAGTGCATGATCAGTCATGTGATCAGTGCATGATCAGCCACGTGATCAGTGCATGATATCCACGTGATCAGTGCATGATAGCCACGTGATCAGTGCATGATAGCCACGTGATCAGTGCATGATCAGTCACGTGATCAGTGTGTGATCAGCCACGTGATCAGTGCATGATCAGCCACGTGATCAGTGCATGATCAATTACGTGATCAGTGCATGATCAGTCACGTGACCAGTACATGGTTGCTACGTGATCGTTGCATGATCAGCCACGTGATCAGTGCATGATAGCCACGTGATCAGTGCATGATAGCCACGTGATCAGTGCATGATCAGTCACGTGATCATGTGTGATCAGCCACGTGATCAGTGCATGATCAGCCACGTGATCAGTGCATGATCAGTCACGTGATCAGTGCATGATCACGTGATCAGTGCATGATCAGTCACGTGATCAGTGCATGATCAGTCACGTGATCAGTGTATGATCATCCACGTGACCAGTGCATGGGCAGTCATGTGATCAGTGCATGATATAGACGTGATCAGTGCATGATCAGTCACGTGATCAGTGCATGATAGCCACGTGATCAGTGCATGATCAGTCACCTGATCAGTGTATGATCATTCACGTGACCAGTACATGGTAGCTACATGATCATTGCATGATCAGCCACGTGATAGTGCATGATAGCCACGTGATCAGTGCATGATCAGTCACGTGATCAGTGCATGATCAGTCATGTGACCAGTACATGGTAGCTGCGTGATCATGGCATGATCAGCCACGTGATCAGTGCATGATAGCCACGTGATCAGTGCATGATCAGTCACGTGATCAGTGCATGATCAGTCACGTGATCAGTGCATGATCAGCCACGTGATCAGTGCATGATCAGGCACGTGATCAGTGCATGATCAGCCACGTGATCAGTGCATGATAGCCACGTGATCAGTGCATGATCAGTCACGTGATCAGTTCATGATCAGTTATGTGATCAGTATGATCAGCCACGTGATCAGTGCATGATCAGCCACGTGATCAGTGCATGATCAATTACGTGATCAGTGCATGATCAGTCACGTGATCAGTACATGATAGCTACGTGATCATTGCATGATCAGCCACGTGATCAGTGCATGATAGCCACGTGATCAGTGCATGATAGCCACGTGATCAGTGCATGATCAGTCACGTGATCGTGTGTGATCAGCCACGTGATCAGTGCATGATATCCACGTGATCAGTGCATGACAGCCACGTGATCAGTGCATGATAGCCACGTGATCAGTGCATGATCAGTCACGTGATACATGTGTGATCAGCCACGTGATCAGTGCATGATGAGCCACGTGATCAGTGCATGATCAATTACGTGATCAGTGCATGATCAGTCACGTGACCAGTACATGGTTGCTACGTGATCGTTGCATGATCAGCCACGTGAGCAGTGCATGATAGCCACGTGATCAGTGCATGATCAGTCACGTGATCAGTACATGATCAGTCACGTGAACAGTGCATGATCATTTACGTGATCAGTGCATGATCAGTCACGTGACCAGTATATGGTTGCTACGTGATCATTCCATGACGAGCCACGTGAGCAGTGCATGATAGCCACGTGATGTGTGCATGAGTTACGTGAGCAGTGTATGATCAGCCACGTGATCAGTGCATGAGTGCCACGTGATCAGTGCATGATATGTCACGTTACAGGTGTGTGATCAGCCACGTGAACAGTGCATGTTCAGCCACGTGATCAGTGCATGATAGCCACGTGATCAGTGCATGATCAGTTACGTGATCAGTGCATGATCAGCCACGTGATCAGTGCATGATCAGACACGTGATCAGTGTATGATCAGCCACGTGATCAGTGCATGATAGCCACGTGATCAGTGCATGATCAGCCACGTGATCAGTGCATGATCAGTCACGTGATCAGTGCATGATCAGCCACGTGATCAGTGCATGATCTGTCACGTGATTAGTGTATGATCATCCACGTGATCAGTGCATGATCAGTCATGTGATCAGTGCATGATATAGACGTGATCAGTGCATGATCAGTCACGTGATCAGTGCATGATCAGCCACGTGATCAGTGCATGATCAGTCACGTGATCAGTGTATGATCATTCACGTGACCAGTACATGGTAGCTACATGATCATTGCATGATCAGCCACGTGATCAGTGCATGATAGCCACGTGATCAGTGCATGATCAGTCACGTGATCAGTGCATGATCAGTCACGTGATCAGTGCATGATAGCTGCGTGATCATGGCATGATCAGCCACGTGATCAGTGCATGATAGCCACGTGATCAGTGCATGATCAGCCACGTGATCAGTGCATGATCAGTCACGTGATCAGTGCATGATCAGCCACGTGATCAGTGCATGATCAGCCACGTGATCAGTGCATGATCAGCCACGTGATCAGTGCATGATAGTCACGTGATCAGTGCATGATCAGCCACGTGATCAGTGCATGATCAGCCACGTGATCAGTGCATGATCAGTTACGTGATCAGTGCATGATCAGTCACGTGATCAGTGCATGGTTGCTACGTGATCAGTGCATGATCAGCCACGTGATCAGTGCATGATAGCCACGTGATCAGTGCATGATAGCCACGTGATCAGTGCATGATCAGTCACGTGATCAGTGCATGATCAGCCACGTGATCAGTGCATGATATCCACGTGATCAGTGCATGATCAGCCACGTGATCAGTGCATGATAGCCACGTGATCAGTGCATGATCAGTCACGTGATCATGTGTGATCAGCCACGTGATCAGTGCATGACAGCCACGTGATCAGTGCATGATCAGTCACGTGATCAGTGCATGATCAGTCACGTGATCAGTGCATGATAGCTACGTGATCAGTGCATGATCAGCCACGTGATCAGTGCATGATAGCCACGTGATCAGTGCATGATCAGTCACGTGATCAGTGCATGATCAGTCACGTGATCAGTGCATGATCAGCCACGTGATCAGTGCATGATCAGTCACGTGATCAGTGCATGATAGCTACGTGATCAGTGCATGACAGCCACGTGATCAGTGCATGATAGCCACGTGATCAGTGCATGAGTCACGTGATCAGTGCATGATCAGCCACGTGATCAGTGCATGATGCCACGTGATCAGTGCATGATCAGTCACGTGATCAGTGCATGATCAGCCACGTGATCAGTGCATGATCAGCCACGTGATCAGTGCATGATAGCCACGTGATCAGTGCATGATCAGTCACGTGATCAGTGCATGATCAGCCACGTGATCAGTGCATGATCAGTCACGTGATCAGTGCATGATCAGTCACGTGATCAGTGCATGATCAGCCACGTGATCAGTGCATGATCAGCCACGTGATCAGTGCATGATCAGTTACGTGAGCAGTGTATGATCAGCCACGTGATCAGTGCATGAGTGCCACGTGATCAGTGCATGATATGTCACGTGACAGGTGTGTGATCAGCCACGTGAACAGTGCATGATCAGCCACGTGATCAGTGCATGATAGCCACGTGATCAGTGCATGATCAGTTACGTGAGCAGTGTATGATCAGCCACGTGATCAGTGCATGGTCAGACACGTGAACAGTGTATGATCAGCCACGTGATCAGTGCATGATATCCAAGTGATCAGTGCATGATCATCACGTGATCAGTGTATGATCAGCCACGTGAACAGTGCATGCTCAGTCACGTGATCAGGGCCTGCTGAGCTGCGTGATTACTGTCTGCTCATCTGCTTGACAATTGCCAGCTGAGCTGCACGATTCCTGCCTGTCATCTGCTTGACAATTGCCAGCTGTGCTGCGTAATTCCTGCCTGCTCAGCTGCTTGATTATTGCCAGCTGAGCAGCATGATTCCTCACACCTGAGTTCCATGATTATTGCCTGCTGACTGTTTGATTCGTGCCTACTCAGCTCTTTGTTTATTGCCTCCAGAGGCACATGATCAGTGTATGATAGCAAACATGATCAGCGCATGATCAGTCACATGATCAGCGCCATTAAGTCACGTGATCACTACATGATAGTCATGTGATCAGTCCATGCTCAGTCACGGTATCAGTGCATGATCAGCCACGTGATCAGTGCATGATCTGTCACATGATTAGTGTATGCATCCACGTGATCAGTGCATGGGCAGTCATGTGATCAGTGCATGATATAGACGTGATCAGTGCATGATCAGTCCCGTGATCAGTGCATGATAGCCACGTGATCAGTGCATGATCAGTCACCTGATGGGTGTATGATCATTCACGTGACCTGTACATGGTAGCTACATGATCATTGCATGATCAGCCACGTGATCAGTGCATGATAGCCACGTGATCAGTGCATGATCAGTCACGTGATCAGTGCATGATCAGTCACGTGATCAGTGCATGATCAGCCACGTGATCAGTGCATGATCAGGCACGTGATCAGTGCATGATCAGTCACGTGATCAGTGCATGATCAGTCACGTGATCAGTGCATGATCAGCCACGTGATCAGTGCATGATCAGCCACGTGATCAGTGCATGATCAATTACGTGATCAGTGCATGATCAGTCACGTGACCAGTACATGGTAGCTACGTGATCATTGCATGATCAGCCACGTGATCAGTGCATGATAGCCACGTGATCAGTGCATGATAGCCACGTGATCAGTGCATGATCAGTCATGTGATACGTGTGTGATCAGCCACGTGATCAGTGCATGATATCCACGTGATCAGTGCATGACAGCCACGTGATCAGTGCATGATAGCCACGTGATCAGTGCATGATCAGTCACGTGATACATGTGTGATCAGCCACGTGATCAGTGCATGATGAGCCACGTGATCAGTGCAGGATCAATTACGTGATCAGTGCATGATCAGTCACGTGACCAGTACATGGTTGCTACGTGATCGTTGCATGATCAGCCACGTGAGCAGAGCATGATAGCCACGTGATCAGTGCATGATCAGTCACGTGATCAGTACATGATCAGTCACGTGAACAGTGCATGATCATTTACGTGATCTTTGCATGATCAGTCACGTGACCAGTATATGGTTGCTACGTGATCATTCCATGACGAGCCACGTGAGCAGTGCATGATAGCCACGTTATGTGTGCATGAGTTACGTGAGCAGAGTATGATCAGCCACGTGATCAGTGCATGAGTGCCACGTGATCAGTGCATGATATGTCACGTGACAGGTGTGTGATCAGCCACGTGAACAGTGCATGTTCAGCCACGTGATCAGTGCATGATAGCCACGTGATCAGTGCATGATCAGTTACGTGAGCAGTGTATGATCAGCCACGTGATCAGTGCATGGTCAGACACGTGAACAGTGTATGATCAGCCACGTGATCAGTGCATGATATCCAAGTGATCAGTGCATGATCATCACGTGATCAGTGTATGATCAGCCACGTGAACAGTGCATGCTCAGTCACGTGATCAGGGCCTGCTGAGCTGCGTGATTACTGTCTGCTCATCTGCTTGACAATTGCCAGCTGAGCTGCACGATTCCTGCATGCTCAGCTGCTTGATTATTGCCAGCTGAGCAGCATGATTCCTCACACCTGTGTTCCATGATTATTGCCTGCTGACTGTTTGATTCGTGCCTACTCAGCTCTTTGTTTATTGCCTCCAGAGGCACATGATCAGTGTATGATAGCAAACATGATCAGCGCATGATCAGTCACATGATCAGCGCCATTAAGTCACGTGATCACTACATGATAGTCATGTGATCAGTCCATGCTCAGTCACGGTATCAGTGCATGATCAGCCACGTGATCAGTGCATGATCTGTCACAAGATTAGTGTATGATCATCCACGTGATCAGTGCATGGGCAGTCATGTGATCAGTGCATGATATAGACGTGATCAGTGCATGATCAGTCACGTGATCAGTGCATGATAGCCACGTGATCAGTGCATGATCAGTCACCTGATCAGTGTATGATCATTCACGTGACCAGTACATGGTAGCTACATGATCATTGCATGATCAGCCACGTGAGTAGTGCATGATAGCCACGTGATCAGTGCATGATCAGTCACGTGATCAGTGCATGATCAGTCATGTGACCAGTACATGGTAGCTGCGTGATCATGGCATGATCAGCCACGTGAGCAGTGCATGATAGCCACGTGATCAGTGCATGATCAGTCACGTGATCAGTGCATGATCAGTCACGTGATCAGTGCATGATCACGTGATCAGTGCATGATCAGTCACGTGACCAGTATATGGTTGCCACGTGATCAGTGCATGATCAGCCACGTGATCAGTGCATGATAGCCACGTGATGTGTGCATGCGTTACGTGATCAGTGCATGATCAGCCACGTGATCAGTGCATGATGCCACGTGATCAGTGCATGATCAGTTACGTGATCAGTGCATGATCAGCCACGTGATCAGTGCATGGTCAGACACGTGATCAGTGTATGATCAGCCACGTGATCAGTGCATGATATCCACGTGATCAGTGCATGATCATCACGTGATCAGTGTATGATCAGCCACGTGAACAGTGCATGCTCAGTCACGTGATCAGGGCCTGCTGAGCTGCGTGATTACTGTCTGCTCATCTGCTTGACAATTGCCAGCTGAGCTGCAGATTCCTGCCTGTCATCTGCTTGACAATTGCCAGCTGTGCTGCGTAATTCCTGCCTGCTCAGCTGCTTGATTATTGCCAGCTGAGCATGCACACCTGTGTTCCATGATTATTGCCTGCTGACTGTTTGATTCGTGCCTACTCAGCTCTTTGTTTATTGCCTCCAGAGGCACATGATCAGTGTATGATAGCAAACATGATCAGCGCATGATCAGTCACATGATCAGCGCCATTAAGTCACGTGATCACTACATGATAGTCATGTGATCAGTCCATGCTCAGTCACGGTATCAGTGCATGATCAGCCACGTGATCAGTGCATGATCATCCACGTGATCAGTGCATGGGCAGTCATGTGATCAGTGCATGATAGACGTGATCAGTGCATGATCAGTCACGTGATCAGTGCATGATAGCCACGTGATCAGTGCATGATCAGTCACCTGATGGGTGTATGATCATTCACGTGACCTGTACATGGTAGCTACATGATCATTGCATGATCAGCCACGTGATAGTGCATGATAGCCACGTGATCAGTGCATGATCAGTCACGTGATCAGTGCATGATCAGTCACGTGATCAGTACATGGTAGCTGCGTGATCATGGCATGATCAGCCACGTGATCAGTGCATGATAGCCACGTGATCAGTGCATGATCAGACACGTGATCAGTGCATGATCAGTCACGTGATCAGTGCATGATCAGCCACGTGATCAGTGCATGATCAGGCACGTGATCAGTGTATGATCAGCCACGTGATCAGTGCATGATAGCCACGTGATCAGTGCATGATCAGTCACGTGATCAGTGCATGATCAGTTACGTGATCAGTGTATGATCAGCCACGTGATCAGTGCATGATCAGCCACGTGATCAGTGCATGATCAGCCACGTGATCAGTGCATGATCAGTCACGTGACCAGTGCATGATAGCTACGTGATCATTGCATGATCAGCCACGTGATCAGTGCATGATAGCCACGTGATCAGTGCATGATAGCCACGTGATCAGTGCATGATCAGTCATGTGATACGTGTGTGATCAGCCACGTGATCAGTGCATGATATCCACGTGATCAGTGCATGACAGCCACGTGATCAGTGCATGATAGCCACGTGATCAGTGCATGATCAGTCGTGATCATGTGTGATCAGCCACGTGATCAGTGCATGATGAGCCACGTGATCAGTGCATGATCAATTACGTGATCAGTGCATGATCAGTCACGTGACCAGTACATGGTTGCTACGTGATCGTTGCATGATCAGCCACGTGAGCAGTGCATGATAGCCACGTGATCAGTGCATGATCAGTCACGTGATCAGTGCATGATCAGTCACGTGATCAGTGCATGATCACCACGTGATCAGTGCATGATCAGTCACGTGACCAGTATATGGTTGCACGTGATCATTGCATGATCAGCCACGTGATCAGTGCATGATGCCACGTGATCAGTGCATGATCAGTCACGTGATCAGTGTGTGATCAGCCACGTGATCAGTGCATGATCAGCCACGTGATCAGTGCATGATAGCCACGTGATCAGTGCATGATCAGTTACGTGATCAGTGTATGATCAGCCACGTGATCAGTGCATGGTCAGACACGTGAACAGTGTATGATCAGCCACGTGATCAGTGCATGATATCAAGTGATCAGTGCATGATCATCACGTGATCAGTGTATGATCAGCCACGTGAACAGTGCATGCTCAGTCACGTGATCAGGGCCTGCTGAGCTGCGTGATTACTGTCTGCTCATCTGCTTGACAATTGCCAGCTGAGCTGCACGATTCCTGTCATCTGCTTGACAATTGCCAGCTGTGCTGCGTAATTCCTGCCTGCTCAGCTGCTTGATTATTGCCAGCTGAGCAGCATGATTCCTCACACCTGTGTTCCATGATTATTGCCTGCTGACTGTTTGATTCGTGCCTACTCAGCTCTTTGTTTATTGCCTCCAGAGGCACATGATCAGTGTATGATAGCAAACATGATCAGCGCATGATCAGTCACATGATCAGCGCCATTAAGTCACGTGATCACTACATGATAGTCATGTGATCAGTCCATGCTCAGTCATCAGTGCATGATCAGTCACGTGATCAGTGTATGATCATCCACGTGATCAGTGCATGGGCAGTCATGTGATCAGTGCATGATATAGACGTGATCAGTGCATGATCAGTCACGTGATCAGTGCATGATAGCCACGTGATCAGTGCATGATCAGTCACCTGATGGGTGTATGATCATTCACGCCTGTACATGGTAGCTACATGATCATTGCATGATCAGCCACGTGAGTAGTGCATGATAGCCACGTGATCAGTGCATGATCAGTCACGTGATCAGTGCATGATCAGTCACGTGATCAGTGCATGATCAGGCACGTGATCAGTGCATGATCAGCCACGTCAGTGCATGATAGCCACGTGATCAGTGCATGATCAGTCACGTGATCAGTGCATGATCAGTCACGTGATCAGTGCATGATCAGCCACGTGATCAGTGCATGATCAGCCACGTGATCAGTGCATGATCAGTCACGTGATCAGTGCATGATCAGTCACGTGATCCAGTACATGGTAGCTGATCATGGCATGATCAGCCACGTGATCAGTGCATGATAGCCACGTGATCAGTGCATGATCAGCCACGTGATCAGTGCATGATCAGTCACGTGATCAGTGTGTGATCAGCCACGTGATCAGTGCATGATCAGCCACGTGATCAGTACATGATAGCTACGTGATCATGCATGATCAGCCACGTGATCAGTGCATGATAGCCACGTGATCAGTGCATGATCAGCCACGTGATCAGTGCATGATCAGTCACGTGATCAGTGCATGATCAGTCACGTGATCAGTGCATGATCAGCCACGTGATCAGTGCATGATCAGCCACGTGATCAGTGCATGATCAATTACGTGATCAGTGCATGATCATCACGTGACCAGTGCATGATCAGCCACGTGATCAGTGCATGATCAGCCACGTGATCAGTGCATGATCAGTCACGTGATCAGTGCATGATCAGCCACGTGATCAGTGCATGATCAGCCACGTGATCAGTGCATGATCAATTACGTGATCAGTGCATGATCAGTCACGTGACCAGTACAAGGTAGCTACGTGATCATTGCATGATCAGCCACGTAATCAGTGCATGATAGCCACGTGATCAGTGCATGATAGCTACGTGATCAGTGCATGATCAGCCATCGTGTGTGATCAGCCACGTGATCAGTGCATGATATCCACGTGATCAGTGCATGACAGCCACGTGATCAGTGCGAGAGCCAGGATCAGTCACGTGCGATCAGTGCGTGATATGCCGATCAGCCACGTGATCAGTGCATGATGGCCGTGATCAGTGCAGGATCAATTACGTGATCAGTGCATGATCAGTCACGTGACCAGTACATGGTTACTACGTGATCGTGCATGATCAGCCACGTGAGCAGTGCATGATAGCCGTGGTCAGTGCATGATCAGTCACGTCAGTACATGATCAGTCACGTGAACAGTGCATGATCATTCGTGATCTTTGCATGATCAGTCACGTGACCAGTATATGGTTGCTACGTGATCATTGCATGATCAGCCACGTGATCAGTGCATGATAGCCACGTGATGTGTGCATGAGTTACATGAGCAGAGTATGATCAGCCCGTGATCAGTGCATGAGTGCCGTGATCAGTGCATGATATGTCACGTGACCAGGTGTGTGATCAGCCACGTGAACAGTGCATGATTCAGCCGTGATCAGTGCATGATAGCGTGATCAGTGCATGATCAGTTACGTGATAGTGTATGATCAACCACGTGATCAGTATGATGGTGACGTGAACAGTGTATGATCAGCCACGTGATCAGTGCATGATATCCACGTGATCAGTGCATGATCATCACGTGATCAGTGTATGATCAGCCACGTGAACAGTGCATGCTCAGTCACGTGATCTGGGCCTGCTGAGCTGCGTGATTACTGTCTGCTCATCTGCTTGACAATTGCCAGCTGAGCTGCACGATTCCTGCCTGTCATCTGCTTGACAATTGCCAGCTGTGCTGCGTAATTCCTGCCTGCTCAGCTGCTTGATTATTGCCAGCTGAGCAGCATGATTCCTCACCTGAGTTCCATGATTATTGCCTGCTGACTGTTTGTGCCTACTCAGCTCTGTTTATTGCCTCCAGAGGCACATGATCAGTGTATGATAGCAGACATGATCAGCGCATGATCAGTCACATGATCAGCGCCATTAAGTCACGTGATCACTACATGATAGTCATGTGATCAGTCCATGCTCAGTCACGGTATCAGTGCATGATCAGCCACGTGATCAGTGCATGATCTGTCACATGATTAGTGTATGATCATCCACGTGATCAGTGCATGGGCAGTCATGTGATCAGTGCATGATATAGACGTGATCAGTGCATGATCAGTCTCGTGATCAGTGCATGATAGCCACGCGATCAGTGCATGATCAGTCACCTGATGGGTGTATGATCATTCACGTGACCTGTACATGGTAGCTACATGATCATTGCATGATCAGCCACGTGAGTAGTGCATGATAGCCACGTGATCAGTGCATGATCAGTCACGTGATCAGTGCATGATCAGTCATGTGACCAGTACATGGTAGCTGGTGATCATGGCATGATCAGCCACGTGATCAGTGCATGATAGCCACGTGATCAGTGCATGATCAGTCACGTGATCAGTGCATGATCAGTCACGTGATCAGTGCATGATCAGCCACGTGATCAGTGCATGATCAGGCACGTGATCAGTGCATGTCAGCCACGTGATCAGTGCATGATAGCCACGTGATCAGTGCATGATCAGTCCGTGATCAGTGCATGATCAGTCACGTGATCAGTGTATGATCAGCCACGTGATCAGTGCATGATCAGCCATGTGATCAGTGCGTGATCAATTACGTGATCAGTGCATGATCAGTCACGTGACCAGTACATGGTAGCTACGTGATCATTGCATGATCAGCCACGTGATCAGTGCATGATAGCTACGTGATCAGTGCATGATAGCCACGTGATCAGTGCATGATCAGTCATGTGATACGTGTGTGATCAGCCACGTGATCAGTGCATGATATCCGTGATCAGTGCATGACAGCCGCGTGATCAGTGCATGAGCCACGTGATCAGTGTATGATCAGTCACGTGATACATGCGTGATCAGCCACGCGATCAGTGCATGATGAGCCACGTGATCAGTGCATGATCAGTTACGTGATCAGTGCATGATCAGTCACGTGACCAGTACATGGTTGCTACGTGATCGTTGCATGATCAGCCACGTGAGCAGTGCATGATAGCCACGTGATCAGTGCATGATCAGTCACGTGATCAGTACATGATCAGTCACGTGAACAGTGCATGATCATTTACGTGATCAGTGCATGATCAGTCACGTGACCAGTATATGGTTGCTACGTGATCATTCCATGACGAGCCACGTGAGCAGTGCATGACAGCCACGTGATGTGTGCATGAGTTACGTGAGCAGAGTATGATCAGCCACGTGATCAGTGCATGAGATGCCACGTGATCAGTGCATGATATGTCACGTGACAGGTGTGTGATCAGCCACGTGAACAGTGCATGTTCAGCCACGTGATCAGTGCATGATAGCCACGTGATCAGTGCATGATCAGTTACGTGAGCAGTGTATGATCAGCCACGTGATCAGTGCATGGTCAGACACGTGAACAGTGTATGATCAGCCACGTGATCAGTGCATGATATCCAAGTGATCAGTGCATCATCACGTGATCAGTGTATGATCAGCCACGTGAACAGTGCATGCTCAGTCACGTGATCTGGGCCTGCTGAGCTGCGTGATTACTGTCTGCTCATCTGCTTGACAATTGCCAGCTGAGCTGCACGATTCCTGCCTGTCATCTGCTTGACAATTGCCAGCTGTGCTGCGTAATTCCTGCCTGCTCAGCTGCTTGATTATTGCCAGCTGAGCAGCATGATTCCTCACACCTGAGTTCCATGATTATTGCCTGCTGACTGTTTGATTCGTGCCTACTCAGCTCTTTGTTTATTGCCTCCAGAGGCACATGATCATGATATGATCAGCGCATGATCAGTCACATGATCAGCGCCATTAAGTCACGTGATCACTACATGATAGTCATGTGATCAGTCCATGCTCAGTCACGGTATCAGTGCATGATCAGCCACGTGATCAGTGCATGATCTGTCACAAGATTAGTGTATGATCATCCACGTGATCAGTGCATGGGCAGTCATGTGATCAGTGCATGATATAGACGTGAACAGTGCATGATCAGTCTCGTGATCAGTGCATGATAGCCACGTGATCAGTGCATCAGTCACCTGATGGGTGTATGATCATTCACGTGACCTGTACATGGTAGCTACATGATCATTGCATGATCAGCCACGTGAGTAGTGCATGATAGCCACGTGATCACTGCATGATCAGTCACGTGATCAGTGCATGATCAGTCGTGTGACCAGTACATGGTAGCTGCGTGATCATGGCATGATCAGCCACGTGAGCAGTGCATGATAGCCACGTGATCAGTGCATGATCAGACACGAGATCAGTGCATGATCGGTCACGTGATCAGTGCATGATCAGCCACGTGATCAGTGCATGACCAGGCACGTGATCAGTGTATGTCCAGCCAAGTGATCAGTGCATGATAGCCACGTGATCAGTGCATGATCAGTCACGTGATCAGTGCATGATCAGTCACGTGATCAGTGCATGATCAGCCACGTGATCAGTGCATGATCAGCCACGTGATCAGTGCATGATCAATTACGTGATCAGTGCATGATCAGTCACGTGATCAGTGCATGGTAGCTACGTGATCATTGCATGATCAGCCACGTGATCAGTGCATGATAGCCACGTGATCAGTGCATGATAGCCACGTGATCAGTGCATGATCAGCCACGTGATCAGTGCATGATCAATGATCATGCGATACGTGTGTGCAGTCAGCCATGTGATCAGTGCATGATATCCACGTGATCAGTGCATGACAGCCACGTGATCAGTGCATGATAGCCACGTGATCAGTGCATGATCAGTCACGTGATCATGTGTGATCAGCCACGTGATCAGTGCATGATCAGCCACGTGATCAGTGCATGATCAATTACGTGATCAGTGCATGATCAGTCACGTGACCAGTACATGGTTGCTACGTGATCGTTGCATGATCAGCCACGTGAGCAGTGCATGATAGCCACGTGATCAGTGCATGATCAGTCACGTGATCAGTGCATGATCAGTCACGTGATCAGTGCATGATTTACGTGATCAGTGCATGATCAGTCACGTGACCAGTATATGATTGCTACGTGATCAGTGCATGACAGCCACGTGATCAGTGCATGATAGCCACGTGATCAGTGCATGATCAGTTACGTGAGCAGTGTATGATCAGCCACGTGATCAGTGCATGGTCAGACACGTGATCAGTGCATGATCAGCCACGTGATCAGTGCATGATAGCCACGTGATCAGTGCATGATCATCACGTGATCAGTGTATGATCAGCCACGTGAACAGTGCATGCTCAGTCACGTGATCAGGGCCTGCTGAGCTGCGTGATTACTGTCTGCTCATCTGCTTGACAATTGCCAGCTGAGCTGCACGATTCCTGCCTGTCATCTGCTTGACAATTGCCAGCTGTGCTGCGTAATTCCTGCCTGCTCAGCTGCTTGATTATTGCCAGCTGAGCAGCATGATTCCTCACACCTGAGTTCCATGATTATTGCCTGCTGACTGTTTGATTCGTGCCTACTCAGCTCTTTGTTTATTGCCTCCAGAGGCACATGATCAGTGTATGATAGCAAACATGATCAGCGCATGATCAGTCACATGATCAGCGCCATTAAGTCACGTGATCACTACATGATAGTCATGTGATCAGTCCATGCTCAGTCACGGTATCAGTGCATGATCAGCCACGTGATCAGTGCATGATCAGTCACGTGATCAGTGCATGATCATCCACGTGATCAGTGCATGGGCAGTCATGTGATCAGTGCATGATATAGACGTGATCAGTGCATGATCAGTCACGTGATCAGTGCATGATAGCCACGTGATCAGTGCATGATCAGTCACCTGATCAGTGTATGATCAGTCACGTGACCTGTACATGGTAGCTACATGATCAGTGCATGATCAGCCACGTGAGTAGTGCATGATAGCCACGTGATCAGTGCATGATCAGTCACGTGATCAGTGCATGATCAGTCATGTGACCAGTACATGGTAGCTGCGTGATCATGGCATGATCAGCCACGTGAGCAGTGCATGATAGCCACGTGATCAGTGCATGATCAGCCACGTGATCAGTGCATGATCAGTCACGTGATCAGTGCATGATCAGCCACGTGATCAGTGCATGATCAGGCACGTGATCAGTGCATGATCAGCCACGTGATCAGTGCATGATAGCCACGTGATCAGTGCATGATCAGCCACGTGATCAGTGCATGATGAGCCACGTGATCAGTGCATGATCAATTACGTGATCAGTGCATGATCAGTCACGTGATCAGTGCATGGTAGCCACGTGATCAGTTGCATGATCAGCCACGTGAGCAGTGCATGATAGCCACGTGATCAGTGCATGATCAGTCACGTGATCAGTGCATGATCAGTCACGTGAACAGTGCATGATCAGTTACGTGATCAGTGCATGATCAGTCACATGACCAGTATATGGTTGCTACGTGATCATTCCATGATCGAGCCACGTGAGCAGTGCATGATAG